>NW_026930051.1:0-110935 GCF_032062105.1 Saccostrea cuccullata
TAATTTGATGAATACATGTAAATTATAGAATTATTTTGACTATCTCCTTGGAAAGCCGCCCTATATGTAGGAGCGTGTATTTAGAGGCAAACACCTTAGTGCGGGTATTACTGTCTCATGACAGCATCTAGTTTTGGAATGGTATAAAAAAAAAAAGGCCCGTCTTCCCTGAACTCCTTCTACATTTTACTCAGCAGCCTAATCATATTTTGGAAGATGGTTGATGGTGTCATGTAGATGTGCAGTAAGGTTTCGAAATTTTGATTTTGCCCCGGGGGGGTCAAATGAGGGTCGAAAAATGACGTTTTATATGCTAAAAGCCTCGTCTTCCTTGAACTCCTTCTACATTTTACTCAGCAACCTAATCATCTTTTGGGAAATGGTTGGTGGTGTCATGTAGATGTGCAGTAAGGTTTCGGAATTTTGATTTTCCCCCGGGGGGCCAAATGGGGGCGAAAAATGATGTTTTTTATCCTAAAAGCCCCGTTTTCCCTGAACTCCTTCTACACTTTACCCAGCAGCCTAATCATCTTTTGGGAGATGGTTGATGGTGTCATGTAGATGTGCAGTAAGGTTTCGGAATTTTGATTTTCTCCCGGGGGGTCAAATGGGGGTCGAAAAATGATTTTTTTTTTTTTTTTTTTTTTTTTTTTTTTTTTTTTGCGAAAAGCCCCGTCTTCCCTGAATTCCTCTTACATTTGACTCAGTAGCCTAATAATCTTTTAAGAGATGGTTGGTGGTGTCATGTAGATGTGCAGTAAGGTTTCAGAATTTTGATTTTGCCCGGGGGGTCAAATGGGGGTAGAAATTTGTTTTTTTTAAATATATTTGATATGTTTAATCACCCTGCTTTCAAGAACTTCCCTAATATTTTATGCATTAGCTTTAAATCATGATCATTTGGGAAATGATTGGTTTGTTTTGTGCATGTGTAATTAAAATGGTTTCAAAATCTGCATTTTCATGTGGATGGCAAAAAGGGGCAGGAAATACAAATTAAAGAGGAGGGAGGTCAAGGTCACAGAAATGTGCAAGGTGAAGTTTTTGTTGCAGTTAAATAGCTCTCACTAATACATATCAGCATATTATGTTTGATAAAAATATCTTCAATGATTTAATGAAACTGAGCTTAATTCACTTTTTTTAAGAAAAGAGAGGTCAAAGGAAAGGTTAGGGTCAAAATGTTGTTGCAGTTGAAAAGCTTACATCAGTATGAATTTACTATTAGCATATGAAGTTTAAAAAAAATATAACTAAAGGTTTATTCAAAACTTAGATAAACACATATTTTAAAAAGTGAGGTCAAGGTCAAAAGAAAATTCAAGGTCAAAATAAGTTGATGCATTAATAGCTCTCAGCAGTATCTATCAGCATATGAAGTTTGATAAATATATCTTGAATTGTTTATTCAAAACTGATGTAGACATTAATTTTAGAAAAGTGAGGTCAAGGTCACAGGCAATGTCAAGGTAAATAAGAGTGAAGCATTGTAAAGCTTACATCAGTATGTATCATCATGTGAAGTTTCATTACACAACTTGAATGGTTTCTTTAAATAAAGCTAAACACTAATTTAAAGAAAAGTTAAGTGAAGGTCAAAGGAAAAGTCAAGGTCAAAAGATATTGCTACAGTTGGATAGTTTACATCAGTATATGCATCAATATATGAACTTTGATAAAAATATCTAGAAAGTTTCTTTGAGCTCGATGGAAAGACAGATGGAAGGGTGGAGGATGGACATGACAAAAACTTTATATGCATTCCTAATCATGGCATGGCATAAAAAAACTTGAATCTACATTATATGAGGATATTTCCGTATCAAGATTATACAAGCAAATTCAAAGAATTGTGGTCCTCTGTTTTCTCTGTCTTAGTGAATGGGATGCCATAATTTATGGCAGATTGTGTGTCAAATATGCACCCCTATCATATGTTAATTTATGAAAATTAGGTCAAAGAGGAAAAAATCATAGCATGCTCGAAAATGTTTTGTTTTTGTTGCAGGTAATGTACATTTCAAATATGAAAGTCCCATCTCTTTTCAATCAAAATATATATATATATATATATATATATATATATATATATATATATATATATATATATATATATATATATATATATATATATATATATATATATATATATATATATTTTTTTTTTTTTTTCTTCAAAAGTAGGTTAAACTTCTAGGTCAAGGTCACAGAGTCAAAGTCATGATATATTTAGAAAAGTCTTTTCACATGTAATATACATGTATAATTTGAATGCCCTATCTTTTCTCTTTCAAAATGATCAATTTAAAAAGTTATTTTTTGGAAAGTAGGTAAAACTTTAAGGTCAAGGTCTCATTCATAGTACATTTAGAAAGTTTTGTGGTAATGTACATGTGAAATATGAAAGCCCTATCTCTTATTATTCAAAAGTTATGACCAAGGTTAAATTTATTGTGACAAAGATGGACAGACTAACAGACAAATAAGATTTAATGTTCCCTCCCTTTCCCAAAAACGGAGGACAATAATGCCCTTGCTGTTCTTGAGAAGAAGATTTATGATGAAAAAAATCCCCTGCATATTTCTTAACGCAAATCAATATTGTGTTTTTTATGTCATTTGTTTGTTTGTTCCTCCCAGTCCCTCCCAGAAAAAAGAATTCTGTATCTTGTAACTGAATGTAACGTCGATAACGGGCGATAACTCTTTAGAATGTGAAATTCGTCTTATTGCAGCATCGGATGACCTTTGATCCTTTAAACTTTAACCTAACCAGTTGCATTTCAGACTAATTTACCCAAATCTATACCAAAACTTGTACTTACCGACTGTCATAGGTCCCGTAAACCTCATGAAATATAATCCAATTAAAACACAAAATAATTCCTACTGACATACATGCAATTATATGTACACCACACTAGTACTGCACGTGCAGTGCAATCTGAAAATGATAATGGTAAAACTAGTACTTAATTTGGGTACGTGACGCAAGCCCAATGTGATGCAGGTCTTCAGATATATTTATAGTACAAGAACAAATTTTTTAAAATTATCATTTGCAAAAGATGTTTTATCTTAACTTTGCCATCTAGGCCTATTTCCTAAAACAGGCAAATAGGGTGTGTTTGTGTGTGTGTGTTGATGGGAGAGGGGTAGGGGGTTGACTAAATTGATGGGGTATATGGCAGCTTTCAAGGTGTTTCTGCCTAATCAAATATAAAAAGTCTGTACATTTTGAAAAAATCATCAAAAACGCTTTACACAAATTTGAATAATATTTGTTGTTGATCTATATGAGAAAATAGATTTAAAAAGTTCCAATTATGGGCCAAAAATTTATATCCTCCCTTTATCAAACCTAATTTACATCTTTAATTAAATTCTGTTGTCTAATTTCAGACTGGTAATGAAATAAGAATATGAAATACCTATAAGATCGAGGTCCATGGGTCACATGGTCACCTGAGCATATTATGCTCAATTTGATGAATACATGTATAATGTAAATTATTGAATTATATTTTTTCCTTGGTAAAGCCCAATTTGAAGGAGTGTGCATTTAGAGGCAAACACCTTAGTGCAGGTATTACTGTCTCATGACAGCATCTAGTTAATTAAATTACTTTGACTTTTTCTTCAATTAAACAACAATTAAATTACAGGCTTTCTAAGACATGTAATTAATTAAATTACAATATCTTTAATTAATTAAATTACAAATTACATTTTTTTATTTATTTTTTTTTTTTTGAAATATTTTATAATCATATGAATATTCAGAACTGGGATCATTCACTTGTATATAAGCGCAGCCTCTGCATAAACAATACAAGAAATATTAATTATGTTATATGGGCATTTTGTATCTTTGTAGTTTAAATCATTACTTTTATGTACAAAACAGTAAAGAACTATTCAAGATCAGTTTGATGCAACTGTCTCCACACAAAACCTACATATACACAAATTGCAAGGGTATTTTAATAGAGTAAAATAAGTCACAACTATAACCTCTCAAATTAAATATTTCTTTTTAAGGTAACCTTAACATCCTAAATTGCTACTCATGTTGATTAGAACATTTTTACTTCATAAATAATAACTGTACAAAACATAACTTTTTCAGATACAAAATTCATTCATAAAATTCTGTTTGGACGTTAAAATAATTATCAAATTGAAAGTTTTTCTTTTCTCAAACTAGCGGTTGATTTTTAATTGAAATAAATTGAATTATGTGTGTTTCATAGCTGAATAGACCTAAGAATGGTGGTGCAAAATTCAGATAAACATAAACCAAAAGAATTCAAATTTTATATAATGATTAGAAAGAAACTACATTATAATTATAAAATAAACTGTCTTCTGTATAGCTGAAGGACTGTGGATATGTTTTGTGATAAAATAAAAGACAGTATAATGCGGAGCTCGTGGTGACAATATATATCATGCATGTGTATTATATAAAGTAATTGAATGTAATTGAAAAAGCAATTGAAATTACATGGTATTTTTTCAGCGTAATTAAATAAATTACAATAACAAGTAATTGAAAAAAATGTTCAATTACAAATTACATCCAATTACTTAAAAAAATGTAATTAATTACATTCAATTACAACTACTTTTTTCAATTACCCCATCCCTGCTGTATACAGTATTGTATTTGCGAACTATTCTGTATCTAAAATACAGCACGGTCGAAAAATAAGTCTGATTCAATTTAGCAAAAGCACCTACAAATGGTTTCCTATCATAAATTTTGGAGAAATACCCGGTATTTTCCTGAGAATGTAAAATGTCAAAATTTCTCAATCACTTTTTAAAAACTTATTCCATACAGAATCTACACGTGATTTCGATCCAAACTAAAGGGAAAATTCACAATAACGGAAAAAATCTTCTACGAGTAAAATCGATCCAAACGAAAGGGAAAATTCGTAATAACGGAAAACATCCACTCTCCTCGTGCAAAATCATTCAAGTCCATTTTTTCCCGCGTTTTTATTTTTTAAAATCCTTCTAGCTGATGACAGCTACACGTCTCTTTCACTTCGTTTTTATTGTCGCAATTCAATTTGAAAATAAAAATGCGTGACATCAAAGTCCATCAAAGAATTTTCTGTATAAATCCTGTTTTTGTAAATCTAGTTAAACCGGAATTTTAAGACCCTTAAAATATATTATGACCAATTTCCATCTACAAAAGATCACAACAACGACGATTAAATCATCCACCTTTTCCATGAAGGTTGACTATCACTCGATGACGTATACCCCGTTAAATTGTCAAAACTAATCTGACCGAATTTTACGTTTTGCGTGGAAAAGTATATACTGCGGATGCGTACTCCCCGTCGGGGCCTCATCTACCGAACTTTGGCGGAATTTTGGATGCTGCTAAGTTATATTATTATTTATTTAGTCACCAATCAAGGGCCCTATGGGGGCATATACAATTAAGAGGCAAACAATATAATCATTATTATAACAATGCGAAATTGACATGATCCTCACTTGTAAAAGTTCTCAGATTTGAAATACTGATATACAGGGTAGTTCACAATAAAATATTAGCATTACATATAATTTAATAATAATAATAAAATATGAAGAAAGAAAAAAAAAATAATAATAAAATACCAAGCTCCTTTATACTGCAATGACCAGGCGGATAATAGCAAACAAGTACATGTAATCAAATTATTATTAATAATAATCATATTATTACAGTGGACGGAGCTCTTTTTGATTGATCCTGTCACAAATCATTTAGAGAACTCGACAGGTTCTGTATCGTAGATACAAATTTGGGGGTGGAGGCTCGTGCTGCGCACTCGTTCCCCCAAAAATTTGTATGTACGATGTAGAACCCGTCTCGTTTTCTAAATAATAATTAAAATAACACTGATTTTTCCAAATGTAATTAAGTACAGCTCCGTGTAAAAATCATACAAAATAGGCATATAGGTGATATATGAGGGTTCTCAGAATTTCATGATTTTCCACTCATAGATTTCCCTCGCACTATGAACCATGTATGCAAAAAAGAAATGTTTTGGTTCATGGTTACTATGGAAACGAGAGTAAAGGAAATTTTCTTAGCAAACAGCCAATTTTTAGCTTTGATAAACAAAAAAATCTCTTATTTTTCGAGCACTAATTAAATGTAACTACTAAAAGAATTTCTTTTTTATTGCTTTTATTCTCAAGATTAACAACTTAAGTGCTTTCACAATAAAAGACATAGAAATATAATTTAAGATATTTGTATGATAGATATGGGTATATATACATGTTTTACCTTTTTTGCTGACTCGGCATTTTCACTGATTTTGGAATTATTCAATGTCGAATTACTCAAATGATGGACCTGATACAGACATCGTGTGTACATGATATAAAAGCAGAGGATATTTTCTTTTAGAATTTGAATCCCGAAGCGTATAATTTTTTGAAATTCCTATTCGTTGCCTAGCAACAAAAATGGAAGTTTTTGTGAATAAAAATGAGAAAAGATGTAAAATCCTGAAGTCATAAATCACATAACTTCTTAACTTTAAATACTTTGAATAAATTAAAAAATAAATTACAATTTTAAAAACTTTTCTACAAACTAGGGACCATTTTACAATTTCATATCTCCATGGTAACAGCAATTTCTACATAGCAACACATCATAGAATGTTATTTTTAGCACGTCCATGTACAATTGTTAAAGATTCTTCAATCTGTTTTCATTTAACTTTAATTAGGCAGATGTAAAAATGCAATTAGCATCTTATAATTTTTTTTTAACCCATGGCAACGTTTTTGAGCACATAACAAACAATATAATCTATGAAGAGTTGATAGTCATACTCTGTTTCGCACTTCAACAGTTTTTGGTATACAGAATCAAGATTACGGGACATTCATTATTGACATATAAAATGATTGCTGGTAGAACATATGTATTAATATACATGTATACATTCTGCAAACAAGTCTTAAAAAAATAATCTTAGAATATATCATTACATTGTTGTCTCTCCTTTTTCATGCCGAGTTCATTCATGTTTCTAAAAGAAAAGAAAAGAAAAACGAGCATACACGCACGGATTTACAAGTTTTGAAAAAAAATATTAATGAACTTTGTTAATCGGCATTTTACGAAAGAAATGAATTCAATATTTTTATTAAAATATTTAATAACCAAAATGTTGTGTAAATATGCTTCATTAGAACGATGATAAAAGATAAAGTCAAAAACCTGGAAAGTGCCTGTTAAATGATCATATTTCAGTGTGATTTTTTTGTTGTCATTGCTAACGAAACATTAAAAGAGAGATTGCAATCTAAGATATATTGATCCAACATTCATGTATATGATTTTAAACAATAAACCTTTTAAAATTATTCATTTTAACCATTCATTTTAATTGTCAAAGACATTTAAGAGCTGGTTCTGAGGAATTTAAAATTAATAGATAATGTTATGGATTAAAAAATCCCGCTTCAATTTAACATTTTCAGTATGCTTGCATGGTTGAAAAATATTTACAGTTAAAAATCATAGCTTATAAAAAGAAAGTGATTTTATAGCGAGTTGTAAGGGGGTCAGCATTTCTACTTAAGTCGTAGGTCTTTTAAAGATCATTTTGTTTGTTGTTTATCTCATTGACCTCCCCTTTCCAACTTCCACCACTTTTTTAAATTTCATTCCTAATTTAGATTTTAAAAAAAAGAAGTTTTATAAAATAAGTTTATCCATAAAAAAAAGATATGGACCGGATACGAATTCTGAAGTTTTTCTTTCAGTGACCTTACACTTGCAAAAATGAATTTGGGTCAAGGTCTTGACACACCCTACGATCATAAACAAAATTTTTATGAAGTACTAGATTCAAGTTTATCCGTAAGAAAAATATGGATTGGACACAAATTTCAAACATTTTCTGTCAGTGACCTTGAACTTGCAAAAATAACCTTGGGTCAAGGAAATGAAACACCCTTAGGTCATATACCAATCTTTATTTAAAATGGGAACTCACCAAGTTTATCCGGAAGAAAGATATGGACCGAACCTATATGGTACAATGAATCTTACATCACTGACTTCACGGGAGGGGGCTTCCTCTAACATTTCGATACTTTTTTCTTTCAAATGCCTGAATTTGCATAGTTTAGTTTGACCTTCCGGTAACAAAAGGGGTGGGGGCTTCCAATCAAAACTTACATATTAAAAATACAGCAAAAGATAATTCTCAGAAAAAGTGAGTCTCCCTCCCACCGCATACTGCCGGGACAATTTAGACAATTCTCTTAATTCATTAAAATTTCTCAATAATATATTCTTGTCATGTATATGCATACTCCTTTTCGTGACTTTTTATGCACATGTTTAAAAGTTAGATTCTTAAAAAGATGATTCAAAAATGGCATAGCTAAAGTTTGCTGGAATTTTCAGATGAAATCAAAGTGAAACCTTGCATGTAACTTTTGGGTGGTTGGTACCCAGGGCCAAGGTTTTGTAGTTACGTGAAGGAAAGGAAATACGCAAAACTCTATCTAGCGAGCAGAAAGGGCAGATATTGATCTACTTATTTCATTCAAAATATTAGATGTAAAAATATATATAATAATACAGAAAATCAAAATATCTTTCTCTGTCTCTCTCTCTCTCTCTCTCTCTCTCTCTCTCTCTCTCTCTCTGCAAATTGAAGGGGACGTTTCACCCCCTCTGGATCCGCCAATGAAAGCATGTAAAATCCACCACATGCAAAGGCGGATCTTGTAACCCCCCCCCCCTTGATTTTTTTTTTTTTTGAAATTTTGTTTGTATTATCCTATAATCAAGGAAACACCTGTTTTGTTAGAATTCCTCACTGAAAAACTGCTGCGGGCTTCAGTGCAGCCCTTACCCCCCCCCCCTCCCATGCCTTCTACTGTGGCCCCATAATGAAAATCCTGAAATTAAAGGAATTACATTTATAACGAATTAGATTCCAATCCATGGCACTTTGATGTTTTACTGTCTATAGAAAAGTTTGAATTTCTTTCCTCAAAAATAACAAAGCCATGATTATTATTAGTAATATTAATTCAGAAGCATCCTAAGTGCAGATCCAAGTTTGTTCAAATAATGGCTTAGGGTGGTGATCACAATAGACGATAAAAGTGTAAAAAAAAAATGTGTAAAGCTATGACTAGGTGAAAAAATGAGGAAGCATCTTCAATTAGTCAAATAATTCAAGGCCACTATTTTATTTCAAGTTTTCAATACCAAACTTTGAAGATCTGACTTTTTTTAAATTCACTACTACATAACCGTTATTTGGCTATACTACAACAAAAAGTGAGTTATGTCCAAGACACGATGTAGTTACGATATCGACATAACGTTTTTCCCTGCTTTCACTGAAAGTGGGGGTATCAATATCGGTCTGTCTAGCTGGCCGTCCGTCTGTTTGTATTTCTTTTTGTCTGTAACACTTTCCTTTCCCCGCGATATCTCGAGAACCCTTTGGGATTTCACAATGAAATTTTACATATGACCTAGAGGAGAACCCTACTGATTTTGAGGTCAAAGGTCAAACACCAAGGTCATAAATTTAAAACTTTTGTAATTTTCAATACTCTCATTTCCGCACGATATCTCGAGAAACCTTAAGTTTTGCATTGACATTTTATACCACACTCCATAATGTTCTTTGGAAGACCCCTATTTGTTATACATTGAACATTGACAGAAGGAAAAGTTATTAAAACAAAAAGTATTCTAATATACACACAATAATAGAGACAATTCAAATATTATAGCTAGGATCAATATCCTATCTTTTTGATTTTTTTTTTTTTTTTTTTTTTTTTTTTTGCTTCAGTACATACATTTAATAATTCTGAATATCCGGGAGGGGGCTTTGTAGCAACGCACTTTGAAAAAATGACGCACTTTTTTTTCAAAGTGCGATAAAATGGGGACAAAATCAACACACTTTGAACTTGTATTTTTCAGTTACGTTTGCGAGTTTTATATGCATAAAACATAAGGAAAGATTTCAGCGTTTTTTAATCCATATCCAAGAATTTTTTTGAAATATGCTTATGCTTTCAAGCCCAATTTCAATAGAAAACATCATCTACTCCCTTATAAAAAGAGCTGAAATTAAAAGTAATTAACTATTTCACACTGATATTAAAATTATTATTCAGTTAACATTGAAATCCTATGCATTCAACAAAGATTTTTTGGCCAAGTTGACAATTGCATTGAATTATATGGGTGTAAAATGTAGGTGGGAATCGTGAGTTAGCGTATATAGTTCTTTAATAAAACTTGCCGCAATGTAGTGTTTTATAACAAAACATAAATTTCTAAGAGAGAGGGTACAGTATAATAAATGATTAATGTTAAAATGTACAATTTTATAAGCAACGACAAGATGACTGACATCCATGTTGTGACGAACTCAGCACAGGATTTACGATTTAAAGTACAATTTAGCAAATGGAAAGTTACAGACTGTCAAAATTATTTAAACACATAAATATTTACATTCGTTTCCATGGCAATATTTTTGGCTTGGGTTTTAAAGACTTGATTGCATAATATATAAAGAGCGATATATGGTAAGTGTCTCAATTGGCCCCTTAAAATGAATATCTTAATTGTACTTTATATATAGCTTTAATTTGTACAGCTATATATGCGACCTTTATTGGTAATTTTCATTCTGATCAAAATGCCGTTATTTTAGAAATATGACATCATGAAAGTAACGTTTTCCCGCCATTTTAGCATATTTTGTATAAAACTAATTATTTTCAAGCAGTTTTTCTTCCAGAAAATATAGAGCGCAGCCTAGAACATGATTTATATTTTTACCAAAGATATATCTATCCAATACTAATTAGTGACAGAAAAATTACGTATGTTCTACATTGTGCTCTATGTTTCCCATAAGAAAAAACATCAAGAAAAAGGCATATTTTTGGCTTTTTTGTTAGATTGCAAAAATAGCATTATTTCTCATGTCATTAACAGCTAGTGAGTGCATATAAATGTGAAAAATATATTGGAAATATTTCTAATATAATCTCTTCTACAAAATAAATATCAATTAAACATATTCGAATGTCATTCTAAAATGTTGATTTTTAGGGGGCCAAAATTGGCTCTTATCATATCTTTAAATTCTTTTGGCAATCATTTTAAACGCCCAATTTTCCGTGAAATTGATAACTGTTGAAATGCTTTCAACTTTTCATACATTATATATTGGTTGTTATGTGCTAAAAATTGTTGCCATTGGTTTAAAAAAATTAAAGAAAAAAACTTTTATAAGATGCTAATTGCATTTTTACACCTGCCTGATTAAATTTTTACAAAATGGATTGAAGAATCTTTAACAATTGTACATGGACGTGTTGAAAATAACATTCTATGATGTGTTGCTATGTAGAAATTGCTGTTATCATGGAGAGATGAAATTGTAAAATGGTTCCTAATTTGAAGAAAAGATTCAAAATTCTTATTCATTTCAAAAGAACTGCGAACGATAGTATTGTTCTCCCGCCTACCTCCATGTCAATTTTCAAAAGTTAACATATTCGATGATTTTTTAATATTTTTATATAGATAATTATATGAATTTTCATAAAACATTACTTATTTGGGAAAACAAAGAGAGATAACTCTAAAATTTTGGTAAAACTTGTGTTTTTCACTATAGAAATCAATGGAAAACGGAAAATATTTTTAAAACATCTTCCCCCCCCCCCCCCGTGTCACAAAAATTCCTTTTTACAGGTAATATGGAATGGTATTTCACAAATTCATACCAAAGCTTTTTGTGTGACACGGGGGGAACATATGTTTATTCACAAAAAACGATAAAAATGCTTATTTTCCACCAATTTCAAAGCGATATACAACTGAAACATTATATTTTATTGAAATATTTATGTTTTATTTATTTGCCTAAAACATAGGAAAAGATTTAATCATATCCAAGACTATTTCAAAATATGGTGATGCTTGAAACTCCGATTTCAATGGAAAAAATCGTCTACCCCCCTTTTTTCAAGAGCTGGAATTATGGATAATTTACTGTTTAGAGCTGGTATTAAGACGATTTATCAATTGCCATTGAACTGTTCTTTGTATTAAACAAAGATTTTATGGCCAAATTGCTATTCATATTGAATTAAATGGTTCCAAAATGTAGGCGGGAATCAAGAGTTAGCGTGCGTGTTTCTTTATTCAAAGTATTGAAAGATAAGAAGTAATATGATTTATGACTTCAGGATTTTACACTTTTCTCTTTTTTATTCATAAAAACATCCATTTTTGTTGCTAGGCAACGAATAGAAATTTCAAAAAATTATACGCTTCGGGATTCAAATTCTAAAAGAAAAAATCCTCTGCTTTTATATTATATACACACGATGTCTGTATCAGGTCCATCATTTGAGTAATTCGAAATGAATAATTCCAAGATCAGTGAAAATGCTGAGTCAGCAAAAAAGGTAAAACATGTATATATATACCCATATCTATCATACAAATATCTTAAATTATATTTCTATGTCTTTTATTGTGAAAGCACTTATGATGATTATCTTGAGAATAAAAGCAATTAAAAAGAAATTCCTCTAGTAGTTACATTTAATTAGTGCTGGAAATATAAGGGATTTTTTCGTTTATCAAAGTTGAAAATTTGGTGGTTGCAAAAGAATTTTTTTATCCATGTTTCCATAGTAACCACAACCAAAACATTTTTTGTTTTGCATACATAGTTCATAGGGCAAGAGAAAACTATGTGTGGAAAATCATCAAATTCTGAGAACCCTCACATACACGTATCACCCTTTGCATGATTTTTACACGGAGCTGTACTTAATTAAGGTCTTCCGTTTCCAACGGAAGACCTTCTACTGATTCTGATGGTAAAGATTATTATTAAGGTCTTCCGCTCAGGCGGAAGACCTTCTACTGATTCTGATGGTTAAGATTATTCCTATTATTCTTTTTTTTTTTTTTTCCTAGACGCCACCTTTGAGACCTCGTAACTCGCTCATTTCTTAACGGATTTCGCTCAATTTTTCAGAGTTTTTAAACGTTACAAAACTCAGTTAGAATGTTTTCAAAAATTTCAAAAATTTTCTTCCGCTTTCGAGTTATTTCCCTTTAAATGAAAATTTGGTACTGTTCGTTTCCAGACAAAGGCTCAGAAACGACAAAAGCTGGAGCAGAAATTCTACTGAATTCAAATACTAGAAGAATTGAAGTTGTGCACATCGCTTTTTCTTTTTCGATTTCTGCCCTCAAAACGGTGCTAGATAGGGGTCAAAAATGAGAATGCCTTAAGGCGCAAAAATTTAAATATATTTCTATATGTATCTTTTAAACTAAAAATAATTTGTTAAGGCATGTTGAACAAATATTGTGCATAATTTTAAGATCTATCATTTGACATCATTAAAAAGGGGCTGGCTCCTCAAATTAGGGATTTAGGGACCTTGAAAGATCTTGAAAGTTTTTGCTCTATAACTCAAAAACGGTATATATCGATATGAAATGGGTTCTTTAACATCTTATTGATCTCATGAAAACGTTATTTTGTTCGAGTGATGTGTTATTAAATGAGCAGAAAACTTTATAATCCATGTACAGGTAAGTGATTTTATACGGCAAGTGAAGAAGAATTCTATGTGCGTATGCGTATAACACCTATATAACTGAAATAAATGTAATAGGGTGGACAAGAATAATATACCTATAGCTAAATTGAATGTTTAACTTTGTTTAAATAAGTTTTTAACGTATTCTCTAGCTGGATGTCATACAGATTATTCAGAGACAACTTTCTCCTTGTGTTAAGTTTAAATAACAAGACGGGGGAGGGGGAAAATACTTATCATCTTTCCTTCGATTAATATTCAATGTAGCATTATCATTATTATTTATAAAAAAATAATTCAAGCTTAAGCATTGTTAAGATAATTCACTGTCATTTAATTCATGCATCGTGAATTTTCCGCGGACCCTGACTGTTTTGTGTGTGTACTGTTATAAAAGCCGTTCATCGATCGCACATTGACCTATATACATTCATGAGGTCAACATTACCGCTCTTTGATTTTTACTCGAGTCCTAGATTATTTGCGTTAATCGTAAGAATATTTCTAGACACAAATATAAAGGTTTTCTTGAACGTGTATGTGTATTCAAAGATTTAAAAGTGTTAAATGTTCGATTCTTTTCTTTGACGAATGAATAAAATGTGCTGCTTTTCTCTGCTGCTCAGGTATCTGGACGAGTTCATTGGTTACACTGATAGGTGACACAGGATGACCTATCGATCACTCTGCCAATTTTGATAGTGATTTTAGTTGCGCATGTACATAAATTAATGTTAAATTCTACCCTTGTGAAGTCCATTATAGTCTCGTTATTTAAAAAAATGGGGATATCAATACTGCAACTTGTTTTTGATTTGTACGGATGATTCTATTATTGGAAAGGTACACATGTAGTACGAGAATTTTTTTAGGCCCCGTCTCCCCGTCCACTTCGAAGTAATTGCAATCGTTACATGCATACGGGCCTATATCAAGTTATTCTAATTGCTATATATCAGAAAAAATTGCGATGTTGTTCAAATTAGCAAATACAAATAAACATGGCAAATGCGCACAGTAAATTGTAAGTGGAAGTGACGTTTCCAATTCTCATAAAAATCGAAAATTAAATGAAGCAACTTTGAGTTTTGCATGAATTGATACATAACTTATAATTGTATTGTACCGAATGTATTTCTTTTATTTCCTCGAATAAAAAGAATATCACTATGACACGATTTTACGGGTACATGATTGTAACACAGTACATGCTGTTTTACACGAAAGAGCGCCTAAAATATATATACATTCCGAGCTTTCAGAATACGAGAGAAAAAAATGAATAATTAGAATTTTTTTTAACAAATGCAGAATTGTTTCTGAGAAAGCCATGTAGTTGCATACAAATATTCCAAGCCATTCTTTCGTGTTTATTGGACTAAAAGAGATTATTTAAAAATTTCCTCTCATCGCGATTCGTAACCCCCCTTCCCTCAAATGATACAATGTTTTCCTTCAGAGTCGAGAATGTCAATTGGTTAGTTACAGGTCAGGACTGGTGTTGAAATCCATGATTAATCCATAACCTATTATAATGTTAACCAATAATCATACGCGACATTTTCTTTTTATTCGCAGGTTAACAAATAAATGAAAAAAAAGATTAGTATGCGTCACTAAACTTTCCTATATATAAACGTTTTAATTTCTAAAACTTGTGCCGATTAGAGTGTTCAATCGAGCATCGAAATGTGTACATGTACTACATGTATTAGTTTCTTTGGGTAAGTGGAGGTACCAGTTTTTGCTGCATTTTATTTCCGGAATTTTGCATTGCATTTCCGACAATTAATAATGTCATTTTTAACATTCTTTATTTCATTCTGGATTTTTACACTATATTTCTAGCAATTTAAAGTTAACAAAGAAGATGGAATCATTAATTTAATAGAATATATTTGGTTAAAGTAACACAAGTGAACTTGTGATGAAAATTTTTTAAACGTAAGTCAAGCAATAAAAAGTTAAAGTTTCGGTTTATACGGTCTCATCCGAAGGACCGATAAATACTGAGTGACAAATTCCTTTTTACTATTTAAACTCAAATTGATAGGTAAATAATTTAAGCATATGTCAAAAATAAGCATTAAAAATAATTCTTTCCATAAAATTAAATTCTGTTTAAACAATATAAAGCATTAGCAGCGCAAAGACAGACTTTAAAAAAAAAATCAGAGGTAGAATCAGGCAAATTTAATCCTTTTATGACACCACCTACCCCGTAACGAGACAGTTGTGTATACGTTCTCATCGAAATGACCGGTCTCCGCGTCTTGAACCTCCAACGTACATGCATATGTTTTGCATGTACTTGAATAATATGTATTAATAAGTCTTTAAGGAAATCTCATGTAGGAAACCTGATTTATATTCTAATATTTTCTAATTTTTTTTTATTATTATTCGTATTTCTCAATTTATCATGTTCGAATTACATGTATTTATTTTTTTAGGGAACATTAAACCTTCTTCGTCAGCCAGTCTGTCCATCTGTCACGAGAACTTTAAACTTGATAATAACTATTGAATGAGTTGATATAAGACTTTGATATTTCACATGTGCATTATTTATGACATCTGATTTTCAAATATACTGTGATTTTTGACCCTGTGACCTTGATCTTGGAGCTTGACCATTAAAATTGACCATAACTTTTGAAAGCTTCCATTTTATAAAAATGTATTAACTGTGATAATACCTTTCAAAACTCACTGATTTTTTACCCTTTGACCTTGAAGTTTGACCTGCTTTTCAAAAACATTAACAATACTCATACCTTTTGAATGAGAAGAGACAGGACTTTTATTTTATCCCTGTGTATTACCTAAGACTCTTTTCTAAATACACTGACTTTTGACAACTTGACCTTGAGGCTTGATCATAACATTTTAATGAGAAGAGATAAGGCTTTCATATTACACAAACATGACATGTACATAACCTGTGATAAAATCATTTCAAATACTAGTATATCATGAACTTTGACCTTGAAGTTCATCCGGCTTTTCCAAAATTCAAACATTGCTTAAAATTGACCATAACTTTTTACACATGTATATTAGCTGTGACAAGGCCTATCTAAACAAAAGGTATGGCTTAAATCATGCAGAGTGTGTTATGGCCTTGAATCAAGGTCAATTATGATAAGATATTTTGGCTGGATGCATTGTTTGAAAAAACATGTGTGAATTTGTCAATACGGTAGCACACAAATGGGATATGCTCATCACCAGCGTGTGTCATGGGTGACCCAAGGTCATTCTGACAAGGTCAAGGTTGCAAACATTGTTTTACTATCCTTTTTTTAATAGTAAAACATAATAAGTTGATATCTACCCTTAAAAGATTGCTTTAAAATTAGAACGTGGCATTTAATTTAATTTAATCAATATTTTATTATGTAAGTAAGATTACATAATTGGATTGGACATCAGGCATGGCCTATATAAGTCCTATCCAAGGTCAAGGTTACAAATGTTAAGAATTGACAATGATTTACAATGACGAAAAAATTTCCTTATAAGTTACATTAATTTATAGTAAAACATAATAAGATGATATCTACCCTTAAAAGATTGCTTTAAAATTAGAACGTGGCATGACCTTGACTCAAGGTCATTTCTCTCTGTCCGCAGCTCCGACGGAAGACCTACTCGTTGCTTTGCAACGAGCTCGGCTCTAGTTCTTTTTTTTTCTTCTACTTCCTAGACCGCAACTCTGAGGCCTCATATCTCACTCATTTCTCAACGGATTTCGCTCAAATTTTCAGAGGTTATAGACGTTTATAAACTCTACCAGAATGTTGACTAAAATTTCAAAAAGTCACTTCCGGTTTTGAGTTATTTCCCTTTAAACGAAAATTTATAGGCTTTCGTTTCCGGATAAAGGCTCAGAGACCACAAAAGCTGAAGCAGAATTTTTACTGATTTTAGGTAACAGAAGGATTGAAGTTGTGCACATCGGTTTTTGTTTTTCGATTTCTGTATTCAAAATGGCGCTATATAGGGGACAAAAATTAGAACGCTTAAAAGAGCGAAAATTTACACATATTTTCCTTTTTATCTTGAAAACTAAAAACATTTTGTTAAGACATAATGAACAAAAGTTGTGCATAATTGCAAGGGCTTTCATATAATAATATTCAAAAGAGGCTGGCCCCTATAATTAGGGATCAAGGGACCTTGAAAGTTTCTGCTTTATAACTCAAAACCGGTAAATATTTCGAAATGACTATCGATTATAAAGTTGTGCTTTAACATCTTACTGATCTCATGAAATTGTAATTGTGTTCGAGTCTTGTTTTAAATGAGCTGGTGCATGAACTGTATATGCACATGTAATTCTTTTCACTCAGCACGTAAACGAGAGCTTCTCATGCGTGTAACCAAAGCAAGCTTACTATAAATAATAAACATGGCTACATTGGATGCTAATATTCTTCAGAATAAAGTTCTCGAAGTGTTTGTGCTTTTTTTCTTACAAATTATCATGTTTATTCACTGACAACTTTCCCTTTTATTTCATTTTTTTAAAAATCGTATAAACCAAGTCTACTAAAAAGGGAAGAAAATATCATCTTTTCTTCTTATCACATAAAAGCAAACAATATAGTGAGAAAATAAAACATAACTAAAAAGCACATATACTATTCACAGCCATTAAGTGCACGGCTTTAACATTCACCTTGGTTGTTTACAATTATATAACGCGCCTCCCTCGATAGCGGCGGGGCAAAGTCGGTCACTGGGAATCAATCGGCATGTGATCCAGCGACCTACAGTCATACACAAAAAAACCCACTACAGAATGGTTAAATTAAGTCTTGATAAAATTGTTCCTTCTTATACTATCTCTGTCCCATGAAAATATTATTTTGTTCGAGTCTTACGTATGGTAGGAAAGAAAGCTAGATCCGTATTCACCGTAAACAAGGCTCCGTTCTCATTTTGATATTGAAGAACTCTTTATGCGTATAATTGAAATAAACCGTAAGTAATAAATATTTTAACACGCTGCATCATATCTCTTTTTTAAATTAGGTTTTAAACGTGTTCTTTGTTTCCCGTTCAGAGTATTCGATGGTATCTTTTTCCTTTTATTAATAAAGATCTTTCCAAGAGAAAGAGTTATAGAAAAAAAGTACGAGTATCTTTTATTCGTTTAAATATGAACATAATCAATATGAACGGAAACAATATACGCCCGGATTTCATGAAAAAACTTTTAAGAGTCAAAAAATACACAATTATTTACTGCGCGATTCTCATATTCACCTGGAACCAAGATTCTACATGTAAGTGTGTTTACCATTACGTAATCTATCTTTCGATTACACGCGGCCGAGAAATTCTAAAGCGACACACCGCGGTGAACCATTGACCCCGCAGTCATAGGCAAATAATTGGTATATACAAACCATTCTACAACAGTAAGAAAATATTATTTTCTCCAAGTAAATTAAATCTTTCAAAAATATCTTAAAATGTTTTAGGTTTGACTTTAGTACAAAACGCTGCACTGTGGGGCATTTATTTTACATGTACATTAATCAGTCTTCAATTCTTAAATATTCGTTAGATCCATGTGTAATTTGACGATTCATAGCGCAAGGACTGGCGATCTGCAGTTACTTTACTTCAACCAATATTTATTAAAATGCACAAGCTTTGCTCTTTTCACACACAAATAAATCCGTTTTCAACACAAGTTTTCCGAAACACATTTTTTTATCACAGATATTAACCATGGCTATACCAATTTTAAACTTCTTCCGAATCGTAAGGATAGAATTATACTCAATGAAATGGACTAAACATCGATAAGTTACACCAGCATGTGTAAACTTCATAAGTGACTTCTGTGCTGCACACTGTCTATTAATTTATATTACAGGTTTTATAGTAAAGTTCAAGAAATAATGATTTTAAAGCAATGAACTTAATTTGTTTTATAATTTATTCAAAAACCGTATAAATGATAAGTATAGTGTGCTAACGTTGTAATTTTGTTCCGTGATAATATATCAGTAGCAGGTTATACAATGTACATTCAAGTAGTAATAAACCCGCATATGTCCAGAATCGAAAATTTAAGAACTTATATACCGGGGTAAAAATCTTATCTGAATATTACAGACTTATCATGTAATTACACGCTTTTACAGCCTAAATTAAACTGTTAAAATCATAACCGGCACCAAAGTCAAACCATTTGTATCATTTACCGTATATAACTCAGTATTTTCTTTAAAATGATGAACTTATATCTAGCGGAAATTACTTTCCTTGTGGTTTAAAAAATACGCGTACGAGAGAAAATTAACAAGTGAGAGGCATTTTATTCAAGTACATTCAAGTTTTTACCAGCGAGTCCCTGTATCAAGTATTGTCTAATTTTTATTCTATTAAACATAATCTCCCTTTCCTATTTAAATTTAATTTATTTGATGATTTTATTCAACTTCAAGCACAATATCATTATGTAGTACTAAAATGAAGTCCATGCACGGATGCTATTGTACATCGGGAACTTTCTTTAATCCTTTATCCATGCATTCCTCCTTCAAGGAAAATAATTATGAATGAATTGATTGAATAACGTGTATAAAACCATGTGGTTTCGATTTGTCAACGTGTTTTAGATCATGATCAACAAATCACAACTCCTCGGGTCTTCCTGTCTAACAGAATAATAACCTCGAATGTATTACGTATACATCATGACATCCCCATGCTCCTCACCCCCTTTACCCAAACTTTGAAATGAATGAGGAAAGATATTTTATTTGTGGACTTTTGAGTTTAATTTTATTGAAAGTAAAGCTATTACCTAAAATACGTATTATGGAAAGGACTTTCAACCCCGTCTATCTTTCATAAATAGAAACTCCATGTTGTTTGAATATTAATATCCGGTGATGTTTTAAAATACCTCAATGTTGTTTTTCTGACCTGTGACAAAATGGTGCGAGATAATGCAAATTTCAAACATCTTCATCGGCCAATGACAGAAAAGTTGTAAAATTCCTGTCAGGGTTATGAACTTCTAATCACTAAAAGGTGTTTGTCTTGACACAGAGCCAAGGTTATTCTGTTAAGATCAAGGTCACGGACAGAAGAAATATTTTCTTTACTACGCTATGAATTAATAAATGAAAATCATTGGAGGCTCTTCTTGAAACATAGATTACTTATGATTGGAGGTTTTGTCATGACCCTGATCAAATGTCTTTCTGGCAAATCAAGATCACTGACAAAGAAAAAAATGTTTAAGCATAACTTTATAATTAAAATTTACTGGAGACTCATGCTGGGAAGAAAGGTTGTTGACATAAGAAAGTGCAGTGACCTTGACCCAAGGTCTGTACTTCCTGTCCACAGCTCCAACGGGAGACCTACTCGTTGCTTTGCAACGAGCTCGGCTCTAGTTACTTTTAATTACTTTGACAAATGTGATTAAATATATTTCAATTACTTAAGTTTTATTTTTACAAAATCTTGAAAACAAATACATATATAAACCGATACACAAGATACCGGTATTATCTACAGAATTGTTTGTAACAGTTTTGAGTTCAGTTTAATCATTATCAGAAATATAAGATTCACAATGTTTTCTTTTTAAATTAGTTTTAAGATTTACAGTAACATTTTGTGTGACATTAAATTGATCCAATACTTTTGAATTCATGTTCAGTTCTGAATAAGATTTTATTTCTATAGTGAACTTTTATTCCACGTTTTTTCCTTGGGTATGAGAGGGGTTTACATCTGAACAAAATTAGAAAAAAATGTCGGAAATGAAATAAAAAACTTCGGAAATGAAATGCAGCGAAAATCCTTACACATGTTACAAGAAATCAGACTATAATTGTTATCAAAACAAATTTCACACCTATTGTTCTGTATCTAGTCATCAAATGTGTGCAAAAGGGAAGCAAACCAAATTAAACATTAGGAGATATTTAATTATTGATCAAACACAAGCTCATGTCATACATGTATGGGTATACAAACTTTGTATCAATAAGAAACTTTTTTATAAACTTTCAACTTGAAACAGGTAATTAAAATGTAATTGAAAAGTAATTGAAAATACCTGACATTTTTTGAAATGTATTTTAATACATTCAATAACTTGTAAATGAAGACAGACTCAAATACAAATTACTTCCAATTACTTTGAAAAATGTATTTAATTACACTCAATTACAAATACTTTTTTCAATTCTGCATCCCTGATAGATATAGGTTGAAAAACACTATCTGTATTGCCATGACATCCATAGGGAAAGGCTACCCCAAGTTTTCTTACCCAAAATTCTTCTCGTTGTTTACGGAAAGGTGTACTCAGTGAAGGGCTATTTGTGTGGTGATACATCTTTTCGAGAATTTTAACTTTCATTCACAAAATAGAATGATCAGGTAGATTAAATTGTTCGAATAAATTCTGTTGATCTTCATGGTATGAAATCGATGACCTAATATTCTTTTATTACGTGATGCTTTGGTTTTATAGTCTGGTCCGATTTATAGAAAAAATACTTCTAACGGCAAATAATTATTATTTTGTCCAGCATAGTTTTTAACCTATTTCGAGTATGCTGAATCCGAAAAAATATGCTGGCCTTCATGAAAATGGCGTTAAAGAGGTAAAAATGACGGTTCAAAATGGCGGACGTCCAATTTTTCTAATTTCTCTTAATATCGTTCACAAAGGAGAAATAATGTGTGAATATCTCACTGAGTGTAATACAAGTATAAAAATGATAATAGAATGCATTTTAGTCGTTTCTACACTGAATTCGAATTTTCTCTGATTCTTTGGTCTAATGTTCTATATTTCGCTTTGTTCAGGATTTTACATAATATCCATACACTGCAGATTTGTATTTTTTTCCTCTGCATCTCACTATTCTACAACTGAATGATGGCGCAGCTGTAAGTTAAAAGTCAAAATGGCCATTCAAAATGGCGGATATTAATCTTTTTTAAACTATTTCTTAATGTCGTTTACATAGGAGAAAGGATTTGTGAATATCTTACTGAGCGTAGTACAACTATGTAACATGCCAACAGAACTATTAATTTGATCATTTTAAATCGGAAAATTTAGTCGTTTAAATTTGAATTGTGTTAATTAGCTCAAAATGGCGATTCTAAATGACGTCTGATACAGTGAAATTTCGTAGAAACCGCTTAATTATGGTTCGTTTTGCAGAAAATAAATTACAGTTTGTTTTTTTATATATATAGTATATTGATTAGTCCATTAAATATGAACAAAAAAATGCTTGAAAAGATTCACTTTTTTCTGGAAATAGTTAAAACAAACTCAACTTAAGAGTTCCAAATCCCCCCCCCCCCACCTTCGTATTTGACCGTACGTGTTCCAAAGCCTTTGAGCTCCCGTCCACCAAAAATCACTCCCGATTCCTGACATTATCAACTCTCACTTCTACCTCAACATCCCTCGGCACACCATAAAATATTACTAAAGAAATTCTTGTCCCATTTCATCGAACACTTTGTTCTAGCTTTTTAGCACTCATAAAAACGTAGTATTAGCCCCTAACATTTTCTATTCCAGCTTTATTTGGTATATGTTTCAGTCTGTCTTCGGAATTTTGGTATTTTCAACACGCAAGTGAAATGGTGCCCCGTATCAAGAATGACAACCCCACTGGCATGTAAAAGATCGTTTCTCTGGAGTTCGAAAAAGAGTAAGCTCAATGGGGGCCGCCAGAGAAACCAAAATCCTTCAAAAACAGATTATTTAAACTGATTGTCCGCCGAAACATGGCTGAAAAATTGCCGACTTGGCTTTAAACAATATACAATTAATCGACCAACACTCAAGGAACAACACATTTATGTTCAAATGTTAAAAGTATATTTTGCTATCCAAAACCATATGCAAAATGAACTAAAGATACTGTGAGCAATTAGCTTACTAAAGGATACCCCGGTCTCCCATATGAATATAATGATAGTGTCAATGTTCTTCTACGGGAAACCCAAAATATGAGTCGGATCAAAAAGTAAAATAGGATGTAACAATGGCAATATGTAATAAAGATTCTGCGAAAGTTTCATCAAATTTCATTCAGTGGTATGAGAGGAATTGCGGATAAGAGATGGGTACCCCAAAGCGTAACAGACGGACGGACGGACATACCGATTACTCTATACCCTCCCGCTTTTCAAGCGTGAGGTGTAAAAAACATCTCTGATATTCAAGACATGTAGCTCTTTATTTTGTGTCCTCGTATAGATTTGTTGTCTTTTAGGGTAGAAAAGCCATTCTATTAGCAAGAAAATTCTCAAACTTGATCATCTGAAATCACATTGTGTGCATATTTTGGTGAGAAAAGTTGTAAAATTATGCAATTTAAGAGCGCCTGTAGATTCCTCGTGATTCCTATCACTTACAAGCCTTCGTACTAATAGGCCTAAGCCATTCCTGATTTTGATCTAGTCAATATTTTTTTTGACAACAAAATTTTCTTGAACACTTCAAGACCTTTACAAGGCAACTTGATCCACACTTCTTTGTTAGGATAGTGTAAGGTTTTATCAAGAATCGAGGGGGGATTGAACACAAACATTTTCTTCTTTTAGATTTTGTAAATTTCAAAAGTTTTGAATTTCTATACACTGTTCAATACAAAATTATCCGTTCACAGCATGAAATATTTGAGAATGCAGTTGAATTTTTGATTGAGAATAACAAAATGCAAATGTAGGGACACAGAATCAGAGCTGGACAATCAAGAAAATTTATGGTTTACGTATATTATACTGATAATTCTTAAAATATATGTTTACATTTGGATATTATGATATATTCAGATTTATATGATGTAACAATTACTAGACCTATAATTTGTCGTGGTCAATCATTTTAGGAATAATACTAAGTTATGTTGCACTAGACCTTCCACAAGAACATAAACATTTTTTTTCTTCACTGGACTAAAAATAGATCAGGAATTCCCAACAACTGAATGTTTACTCGCCTTAATGCTCGGGGGATACTGCTCTTGGGGTAGATTAATTTTCATATTGTCCTCAAAACAGCAATTATTGTGTGATATTATTAACTTTTTATATGAAGAAGTATGGTGAGACAGGTAAAATGTAAAATGTCTTCGAAATTGTTGTCAAAAATTAAATTAACAATAGAAGTAATTAAACAAAAATCCGTGTTATAAATATCCTAAGTCATTAACAAAAATATCATCCAACTTTCATTGCATACTTGAACATTATTTCATGAATAAAAAAAACAAACTGTAATTTATTTTCTGCAAAACGAAACAGAATTAAGCAGTTTGGGTATTTTACGAAATTCGAGTGTAAAAGACATCATTTGAATTGCCATTTTAAGCTAATTAACACATTTCAAATTTAACGACTAAATTTTCCAATTTAAAGTCATCAAATTAGTGTTCTATTGTCATTATACATAGACTTAGTTGTACTACGCTCAGTAAGATATTCACAAATCCTTTCTCCTATGTAAACGACATTAAGAATTAAATAATTTGAAGAAAAATATGAATATCCGCCATTTTGAATCGCCATTTTGACTTTTAACTTACAACTGCACTATCATTCAATTGTAGAATAGTGAGTTGAAGAGGAAAAAATACAAATCTGCAGTGTATGGATATTTGCAAATGTAAAATCCTGAACAAAGAAGAATATAGAAACAATAGACCAAAAAATCAGAGAAAATTCGAATTAAGTGTAGAAACGACTAAATTTTCTGAGTTTAACTAATAATGTTGGCATCCTATTATAATTCTTATAGTTTTATTACACTCAGTTAGATATTCACTCATTACTTCTCCATTTTGAACATTAAAAAAATTGGACGTCAGCCATTTTGAATCGCCATTTTGACCTCTTTAACGCCATTTTCATGAAGGCCAGCATATTTTTTTCGGATTTAGCATACTCGAAATAGATTAAAAAACTATGCTAGACCAAATAATAATTATTTACCGTTAGATGTTATTTCTAGCCTTCTTTTTCAAAATCAGGACCAGACTATAACTAATATAATTAAGTCCACACAGATTACATTCTATTCCGTAGACAATGAAGTTAAGATTTTCTCAAGTTTTGGTATAGAAGCTATGCCCAGTAAGATTACTGGTGAAAGAAGTGTTAGTTTTCAAAATGTCACATGATTTACGTTTCTTTCACAAATCATTATGAAAAAGAAGACTTGATCAAAAAAATAATTGATGACCGTCAAGCGAAAACCACCCTTATGTGCATTATGATGTTATCGAGAAAACGAGCGCTAAAGTTGACGTCATAAATGTTTGCCGCATTTTGCAAAGAATATGCACTGTGAAGACGCATCATTAATTATAATATTTCTTCATACAGTAAATGCCTATGCTAAACAACATACTGAGTAGTCGTAAATGTGATTATTAAAGCCCACTGTTTAGTATGAAAAAAAAATAATGATTTACAGCAATCTGAAGGTGAAAATCCTTTGAAGTAGCGATTGCCACGATTTCGCCTTTATTTTCATTTTCGAGTAGCATTTTCTTTTCACTTTTAAAGCACAAAATTTTATGGGGGAGAAATCGCATATTATCTTGAGGCTAGGGCAGCAACAAAATGAACATAGATCTACTCTTATTTAACATAATTTTTCGTCACTATTTATTAACATTTCTATATTAATGATAAAAAGTTTAGAAAACCTAATCAAAGTGTAAGTTTATTGCAAACTAAACAGCATTATGTACCTAAAATCAAAAACAAGCTTGAAGGAAGGGGGAGGCGGGTCACAGGAATATACTTAATAGAATTTGGAAAACAAAGCCCTGATCGGTGCAAGGGGCATTTTTTTTGTGGGGGGGGGGGATTCTTGAAAAGCAATTAGAAAGCAAAACAAAACGAACTTTTTTTCATTTGTTATATTAATTAATTGCTTGTCAAGAATCCCCCCAAAAGAGATAAATTTAAAAAATGAATCCCTTCCTATGTGTCTGAAATAATTTACATGGATGTTAACATGTCAGCATGTACAAATACCGCTAATGAAGGGAAGTAACTTGTATTATGATTATTTATTGTTACCTGGCAACAGGAAGCGTTCAGTATTAACCACTTTTCGGTATATCTTATTTACATGTTTTTGATATGAAGAGTGGAAAGTAGAGACTGTTAATTATTCATGCTACAAAATAGTTGCTTAAACAGAATTTAAAAAAATTGATACATTTTTTTTTTACTGTTAATCTGTTGGAATAATAATGCAACATTATGAATCCTTCGATCAGTTAATGAAAGACGAATGCAGTCTACATATTTTAGGAAAAGATAATCACGAAACTGTGATTAGGTCATAAAAATAAAATTATTTAAATTGATTCAAATAAAACTTGAAACTGATGAAATATTTAGCATGTGGCTAATAAATCTAGGAAAGCTTTTTTAATGTGTCATTTAATCAACCAATCAAACCACAATTACACAACTCTCCTTTTTTCTTTATCTCTCTCTCTCAAAAGGAATTGTTTCAGTGATTTTTGCATGAATTGTCTTATGTCGCTTTCGATCCGCATCTGTCCAGAATTAATGTACCGAGGATCGTATACGTTTTGGTTCCTAGTCAATTTATCCAGATATGTGAAGTGTCCGGATACCTGAATTACCAGTTAAACAAGACAAAGCAACATTAAAAAATTCCGTTCCAATGAAAAATCGTCCGGATACTGAAGGGTCCGGATATCTGAAGGTCCACTGTATTTTGGTCATTGTTTCCGAAGGTGTCTTGCAGAGAAACTTCTTAGATTCTATAGGCGAAATCAGGTGTTATTCAAAAGTGCACATGTGACATTTTGCTTCAGATTTCATTTCAACTTAATATAAAAATGTACTAGTATGTCACACCAGGAGCACGAAACGCGTGCTTAAAACAGAAAGCAGCACCCTCCCTCTCAAAAACTTTATCCTGTGCTGAAATCCTAATAATTATTTTTTTAAAAAATATATTGACCCTAGCCACACTGCAAATTTCGAATTCACTCCTGGAAATGCATTTTTATCTGCATAGCTGAAACAAATACGCACGTAGGTAGGGTTTTGATTGTCTTCATTTTAGCAGAATTGTCGTCTACAATCAAACAGGAAAAACACATTGTCAATTATTTTCAAATAAATAATTATTTTCTTAAAACACACATTTATTCATCATGGAGACTTGCTATCTGTCAAAAATTTTACTTCCTATGCAAGTCCTGCACTGCACATTGATAAAAGGTGGTGGATGTTGGACTTCCTTTAATAAGTAAAATATTTTACAGTGTAGTACATTTGTATAAGTTGATTGATTTGTGAACTTGCTTTCCACCACGAGGCGCGACAAATGCAGACTTTTAGAACATAAGAAAGGGGGTGGGGGTGCTTCCAATCTTCCAATACCTTGGAGGTTCAGTGCCAAATTTAAAGTTTCACTAGGTATAAATTATATTGCAGCAATTTGTATTATACATAGGCGTTGGAACCAGGGGGGAGGGGGGGGGGGGTTAGCCCTCCATTTCGTTTGCAAACATATATACATAATATAGGCATTGAAAATTGGGGTTTAGCTTTTTTTTTGTTGCATTAGCCCCCCCCCCCCCCCTCTCCTCACACTTTCAATTAGCCCCCTCTTTCAATTTGCTTCCGACGCCTATGTTATTATGAATCTTTAATGGAGGGTCGGAGAGGACTATTATTTTGATGGAGATCTTCAGGCCATCTGTGCGAGATTAATAGAAAGTTGCAATCGAAACTGTTCCTCAATCTGCTCCCAAAAAAAAATAAATTCATTTGGAAAAAAACACAAGGACAGAAAGTATTTTCGACGAAAGCCTTGATTTAATTTATGTGTGAAATAATATTCTCTCTCTCTCTCTCGTCGCAGGTTCGAATCCCACCGCGTGAAGTGGAGACTGGTCCTTCGGATGAGATCATATAAACCGACTTCCCGTGTCGCAGTAAGCACTGGCACGACTGAAAAAGATCCCTACAGGTCTGCTCAATGGACCTAAGTGCCAAGTATAGGACCCAAATGAGTTAAAAATTCTCGAGAGAGACATTAAACAATATACCCGGTACAATCAATCTCTCTCTCTCTCTGTGGAAAATGATAGGACCGTTTGTTATCAGATTGCCTCTTATTAGGAGACATAATTTCCGTGTTCCGAATTTATTGAAATTCGTATACATGAGAATTTTTTTCTGTGGCCTGATAAATTTAGATATCGACAACGTACACATATTATAAATTAGCAACAATTACTTTCATTCTTATGTCGACTTGACATACCATGATCATGAAATTGTTCAATCACAAAAGACGAACAAAAATTCTGAAATAAAAAGATCATTCAAACCATCTATCTGATCTGTACTGTGTATTTTTTTTTGGGGGGGGGGGGGCATAAAAGTCTCTAGTATTTGATAGATCTGAGTTTTCAGTCGAGATTTTACGATCATAGACTGTATAAACAGATATAGGGCATAAAAGGCACAATAAACCTCCCGCCCCCAAGAACGATAAACTAACAACAATGATTGTAAAAAAAAAGAAACAAAACATCTCGTGATTTAGTGTCTTCTTTTAAGGGGGGGGGGGGGGGGGGGGGGGCTGTAATACAAACCTGATTTTTCTTCTAAAATGCTAACATTATCGATCATAAAAAGGAACAATAACAATGTAATTAAATAAAAATCACTTATGTAATGTCATTTGTTGTTCGAGGTGATTTTTCTTGTGCAGTTTTTACAACACAACCACGGAAACGTGATAACAAAATAATTGACGTTATGAAATAAAACACAGCGTCATGACAAAGAATTTGCAATTTTTATTTGAAGAATTTCACTAATTTCTAGTCTTTCAACAAAGACATGTCATATATCATTTGAAAGAGTAGAAAATTGTCTATCAGGATCACTAAACAACTCAAAATGTCAGAATTTTGACTTAAGGGTGGTTTTTGCTTGACCGTCATCAATTATTAAATATATCTGTGATAAAAACCTTACATTCGTTCTATTTTTTACGATGGATTGCTTTTATACCAAAATTGGGAATCTGAAGACTCTACATATGACATATGTTTAATATCCCTGAGCATTATCCGAGGGGCACCAAATGAACTCCTTGAGTCTGTGTCCCTTATAGACTAGAAGGAATTACGCCTCTTCATACTGCATGACGCACCTGCCAGTATCATTTCGTTATTCTGTGTATTCATTTAAGAATATAGGTCCCGATCGAAAAGAATGTCTTCCTTAGAAAGAAATCTATGAGTATAAGTTGGATTACCACGTGCAGAATTAAATCGAAGCTCTTCTAAAATACATTTTATAAAATAAGGCTTATAAAGAAACAACGGAATACATATAAAAGAAAAAACTATTTATTTATGTAAGAAAAGATTGAACATTTTTAAAACAAAGCTTGACATAATTACTCATATCTTTATTTTAAACAGCAATTCATAGTAAAGATAGTAAATTACCAATATGAAAGTATAATATACATGCGTCATATCTTTTTTATAACTGACTCCTTAGATTAAAATCGGTAAAATTTGTTTGAGTCGGAATTTGAAATTCTGAAATTATACTTTTCCAGTTAAGGTCAAGATCTAGTGAACGAATTTAGACTATTTTTGATGCTAGATCCATTATGACTTCAAATTCAATTTCATCTTTTTCCTTACTTTACGGCTCTGATAGAATTATGTAGAAAATACAGTTTTTTCATGGAATTCAATTTGAAGTCACATGAAAAGTAAGCCCGATACTTATATTAATTCAAAGAAGAGGCAAAGAACATACACATTACCGTTTTCCGAGGAACTGTAGGCAATCTGTATATATTTTCTTTGTCTGATAGGGAAATAACTCCCATTTTCATTACTGGTTTCTTAATTTTTTATCAAATATGACTGTTCAAAATATGATTTTCATCTTGTTTACCTACAAATTATACCCCCAAACACCACATTTGACCAAGCTAAAGTTATAAAGCATCACTTAAGGAATTTATTTCTTGAATTTGATATATCTGTAGGCACCTATCATTTACTAGATCTTGACATTGGTGTCCGGATTAGGCAGTTTTCCATTTCCATGAAATGGATTTCATATTCATGAGTACGAATTGCAATTGATTGATAAGTTAACGCATAAATGTGCTCCCTGGATACATTTTCGTTATTTGTATTTGTTGCATTCAGCTTATTCTTATATTAAAACATATCTTGAGAAACGTTTAACTTTTGAGATAGAAACTTCTTAAACTGCTTAGTCAATATACAAAATACTAACCATGTCGATAATGTTATTATAACTCACGTTAAAAAAATGTGGATGAAAATTTACTTATATATGTTCTTTGTCATAAAACATTCAAATATATTTTTTTAAATCTTGTATAATACAATTTTGCATCTTGTCTAACTTGCATTTTTCTTAGTTTGATGCCATTCTGGTTATAAATGAAACAAAAAAAATATTTCAAAAGAAACAGTAAGATACACATGTTTAACTTAAAGTGACAAAAATGTACAAATTCTTGATTCATTATCTACAACAATATCAGAAATTAATAATATTGAAGTTAGTTATTATTTACTTTTTTATGTTGTAAACAACAACAAAATCGGTCTGACTGTGGACAGTCACAAATTCCGAAATATGTGCGGCAAACTGCTACAGCATGAAGAAGCATCAGCACCTTTAAATATTTGCAAGAGAAAGAAGCCAGTTAACATTGTACAACTGTTACAATATAGAAGTGGTTGATTTTATTATTTTATTTGGTTGTTTTACTATCTCACAGGTAAGACAATTCCAGTCAGTTAATTATAAGGTAAAAAACTCATTAAAAGATGTGTATAATATAGTTGTTGCTTTCTAGACCAATCAGTAAATATACACCTGATAGACAAAGAACTATATGCGGTACATTGCATAATTATTGCCCCCACAAAAGTTAAATTTTGAAAAATTCTTGAAATGTGCTGAATTCTATAAATTGTATGAGGAATATAAATTAACAGAACATATTAAAGTTTCAAAGTAGTTTATTGACATTTTTTGTTTTCATGACGTTACAAACTAGCCCGATTTTATATTATTTTTCAGAAAGAGGACAAAAAGAAACAATTTCAACACTTTTGACTTTAAAATTTATAGAGCGCAAGTTTTCTCAGGAACAATATTTACATATTTCATTGATATTATCATTCTACACCTTATATCAAAATATTGACCCTGATCAGACCTGCGCTCGGTGACTTTTACTCAAAATATTGACGAAATATATACACTCATCTGGAGAAATCATGGACATTTTAAATTTATGTCATTTTTGTGAAGTCATTTCAAACATATGACGTCATTGCTTATAAAAATATTCAGTGCACATTCAGCATATATCCCCCTGTTTAAGAACATAATAAAATATTTCTCCGTCAAAGTTTGATTTGGGGGGGGGGGGCAAATATTGGTTACTACCGAATAGAGTTCTTTCATCTTGTCTCCATTTGAACCAATTTGAACTCTTTTTAACAAATTTAAATATTATCTATATTATAAAAAGCTAGGACCACGATTCATGAGAAATTACCCCTTCTTGAAAATAAACAAATTTCTGCTAAAAGACTGGGTTTTTTGAAAAAATAATTTTGTTTAAACATATACAATTTAGTATTAAAAAATGCGAAATGACAGAAAATTTGCAGAAATTTGCAAAGGGAACGTTTATTTTTGTAACGAAAGTGTGAGTGCACATGTGAGAACATATGAGATCATCTTTGCAAAAATGAAATATCTGACCACTCCCGAAGAACTGGTTTATTTTATTTTATTCTGAAAGAGAAATGAAATATATGGTGAAAACATTTTTCAAGCTCAATTATCATTAATGGAGTATTCTATTTAAGTATAGTAGCGTGGTCCCTTTTTATACCCTTGATTTACTGGTTAAATATTAGCAAAGAGTATCCTGCTTGATTTCATTTTGTATAACAAAGTATTTCTAATTAAAGCATTGTGTACTTATAATGAATAATTAAACATATTTAAAAAATACAAGCTGATTTTAACACACATCGCACTAAAAAATGCCAGAACATTTTCTTTCATCAGACTACGGTTTCTCTTTTACACGGAATCGGGTGGAGACATTTAGATTAGATACTATAAAAAGAATATTCTTGTAATTGATATTTTCCTTTCAAAGATGAATTATACAAGATTCACAATCAACAGCAAATAGAATTTTCTAATTATATAACTTGATCAATGAAACACTATAAAAAGATTAACCAAACAAGTCCATACTGACCGATATAAAACTGAGTACCATTCGACTGAGAGCTAGCAAGCACGTTTACTAGTATACTGCGGGCATTTACCCGTATCGACACAAATCCACGTGGTTTAATATGATTCTAAGCAGGTCATAAAGAGGTTAATGGCATGTAAATGAAGAAAGAGAAGAGGTTCAAAATCATAATACTTTTAATTAGAAAACAGAGCACAAGTTTGTTCAACAAAGATATTTTAACTCAACCTTTACACATATGATATACACATTATATATCAATCTCGATTCTGGACAAACCTGTGCTCAGTGTTTACGAAAGCTATAAAGTGTGTACTTGTCAGTTATTTCTTTTGATATTCATGAAAATCAAAGGACCCCAACTTCAACACGCAGTTTCGTATGCTGCGTATATCTATTATTTGACATTTGAAGATGATAACTCAAGTAGTAAAGACAGCAGTCATTAAATAAAATTTAATTTTTATAGCTTTTGATAAATAAGGATTATGAAGATAACGAACAATATTCGATCTCAAAGTCCATTTATATAATAGTGTTGTGTTTTGCGTGCACTATGCCTAAATAGTAGTCAGGGTTTGACACACGGTGCACTCACCTCCGGCTCGTGCACCATGTGTCAAACCCTGATACTATTTAGGCATAGTGCACGCAAAACACAACACTATTGTAATTATTATGCTGACTGTTGTTACTCTAGTTTCTTCATTCCCAATGTATCATCACCTGTAACATTCGTCTACTCTATTATGATGTCACCTTATGCAACATGTACGTCATAATCTTTTTCTTTAATTTTGAACGTTCCATGCTTTAGGTATAATCTACAGATAGTTTTAGAGAATATTATTTGATTGAAGAAAGGGGGGTTGCAAGAAACTATTTTAGAAGAATTATTTGTTTATTTTTAATTTAAATTATAAAATATTTGAAACTAAGTTTATATATATTATAGTACAATGCTGTAGATAACGGCGTCTGTGGTGTAATCGGTAGCGCGTCGGACTGACAATCTCAGGGTCGTGAGATCGCTCCCCGCTATGGGCGTTGTCGGATTTTCCTCAAAAATGGAAGCCGTGCACTATTTCGGCATAGTATGCTTACGATATATAAATCCTTAGAACACTATGCGAGAATAGTAGGGCATGGGTTATATAGAGACAAACTGACAGGAAGCATAATAATTTTATAATAGTGTTGTGTTTTGCGTGCACTATGCCTAAATAGTAGTCAGGGTTTGATACATGGAGCACGAGCCGGAGGAGAGTGCATATGTGTCAAACCCTGACTACTATTTAGGCATAGTGCACGCAAAACACAACACTATTGTTATTATTATGCTGACTGTTGTTACTGTATAAAAACGGCAATATTTTCTTCATTCCCAATGTTTCATCACCTGTAACATTCGTCTACTCTATTATGACGTCACCTTATGCAACATGTACGTCATAATCTTTTTCTTTAATTTTGAACGTTCCATGCTTTAGGTATAATCTACAGATAGTTTTAGAGAATATTATTTGATTGAAGGAAGGGGGGTTGCAAGAAACTATTTTAGAAGAATTATTTTGTTTATTTTTAATCTTAAGTGTAAAATATTTGAAACTAAGTTTATATATATTATAGTACAATAGTATAGACAAGGGGGTCCGTGGCATAATCGGTAGCGCATCGGACTGACAATCTCGGGGTCGTGAGTTCGCTCCCCGGTATGGGCGTTGTTGGATTTTCCTCAGAAATGGAAGCCGTGCACTATTTCGGCATAGTATGCTTACGCTATATAAATCCTTTGAAAACTATGCGAGAATAGTAGGGTGTGGGTTATATAGAGACAAACTGACAGGAAGCATAATAATAAACAATACAAAATAGGAACAGAGCAAACACGGACCTCCGAAACATCAGAGGTGGGATCAGGTGCCATGGGGGAGTGAGCATCCCCTGTCGACCGGTCACACCCGCCGTGTGCTCATTGTCATGATCAGGAAATAACGGAAAAATCCATCGTCAATTCAGTGTTTAAATAATGGACTAACAATAAGTATGAAAAACTTCAGTCAGCATTTGACTCAATGATAAACTGTATTTGATGACAAGGTCATTTTATCGACCATAGAACTTACGAAATGATGACTTTAAACGAGACTGCTGATATTCTTGTTTCATCAATTTGCTTGTCAATAATTCACCTCGTTTTAGAAATTGTTCATACGTAGAGCATGCTCTTGCGTATCGAATCAACTGAGATATATTTACTCCGTATGCAGCTGATGAAGGTATATTGCTGTATAAGTAAGGGAAGTTGACGATAGAAAAGTTAAAGTCATCACGTTTATCATAAAGCTTGGTTGTTAGTTAAGCATTGAATTTCATATTTTTGGCTGTCTTCGGTCCTATATCACACCTGGCTGTGCCGACAAATTGAATACCGCGCGTTAGCGCGGTATGATAAATTTGTCGACACGGCCAGGTGTGTTATAGGACCGAAGACAGTCAAAATATGAATTCAATGCTTATATTTACATTCTCTAATTTTCCTTCTTCGTAATTGCTTATTTCGTTTATCTTTAGTGTGAATTTAACGCCCTTCAAAACTGACGCGGTTAATAGACGTAAGAGCCGTTTGTGACGTCAGATGACGTTGCAAAGTTAAATAACGCAAACAAACATTGCGAGGAAAAAAAGTGACAAATTAATTTGAAAGGAACATTTGTAGCATTTTCACGTTAATTTAACAGGATTATAGTTTTTAATTAAATTGAGTCAAAACATTGTACATTTTGGTGTTCTCAGATTATAGAAAATGCATATAGTTCCTACTGTGTATTCTAACGCACGGTGACAAGGTTTCACGTGTGTTATAGAAATTTGAACGTCATGGATTTCTAATGAATTTCATAAGGAAAAATCCACAGAATGTAAATATATTACCATTAACGTCTTACCAAGTAAAATATCCAAGTATGAAACAGATATGTCAGACTCTGCGGTATTTTTTATCTCAGGCTCTCCTTGATATATCGTATCGACGTAGGAATGGAAATTACCATTGTTCATTAATACGGAAGCCCATTTAGGACTAATCGAAAAAAAATTTTGAATCCAATATAACGAATTGTCGAATTTGTTATAACAAATTAAATTCGTTATAACAATTTCTTTGTTATAACAAATTTAAAGAAATCGTTATAATGAATTAAATTCGACAATTTGTTATATCAAATTTCAAAAAATATTTTTATAGGTCCTAAATGGGCTTCCATTGACAATACGTACTCGATATATCTAAATGTCGAGTTGAAGGCCACAGCAAGTGTATTCATCTTTTCACGTTTAAATGTTCGAAATTTGACAAGTAATCGGTGGTATAAGAAGAGTTGTTAATAAGAGATTGACGTATTTATGAAGTATACTCATGCACTTTACAATAGGGGACGATTAATGCATGGTTTTATTTCTAAATATTGCTTACTTTGATTTTTATACGTAACATAAAAATAATGTATTAACACCATATATTATCCAAAAAAATGTCAAGGGCGATACTGACGCGCCAGAGATTTGCCTTTTTCTCATTAAAAATGATTTAATGTTATAACCCTTGATGTGTTTTTTTTTTTAGGTTTTTTTTTTATCACAAATTTAATGAATCTGTTTTAACAAATTAAATTCGTTATAACGAATTCAATGAATCTGTTTTAACGAATTAAATTCGTTATAACGAATTCAATGAATCTGTTATAACAAATTAAATTTGTTATAACGAATTCAATAAATCTGTTATAACAAATTAAATTCGTTATAACGAATTCTAAAAATCGTTATAACGAATTCAAAAATATTTTTTGATAGGTCCTAAATGGGCTTCCGTACTTTACAGTAGGGGACGATTATTGCATAATTTTATTTCTACAATTTGCTTGGGTTGATTTTTATGCATGTACGTTACATTATAACAATATCAATAAAATCATTAAATTAAGTATATAAGGAAAGCACACAGCGAAAGAAAAGTCGAAATTTAAAATGATGTACGATTGAGCGACTCCTTTAGCTATTAAATAAAAAACTTGATATCTATTTATATATATCTACGAGCAAATAAAAAGGTATTGGCAGAATAAAAAAGGCAAAAAAAAAATAAAAATAAAAAATAAACCCATGTATATATACATTTAATTTTATTTTGCGACTCTCCCATGCGTTGTGTTTTCCAAGACACGACCCCCCACTAAGTTACATTTACTGACTGAAGAGAAAATGTCTTAATTATTGATTTTTAAAAAGTCTAGTCAATTTCTAATTATTTTATCTAATAGGTAAACGTTTGCTTTTGCTATTTTAATTGTAACAAGCCCCGTGCAAGTCGTAGACAGTGCAAACCATGCAGTTTTTAAAAAGTTCATTTTTATCAGATATCCAATCATGTTAAAAGTGTGGATTTCATACTGAGAATACTGAACATTATCTTATCAACTACCCATTATGTACATGGTTGGTAAAAAAAAATAAATGATATTGATGTTGTTATTAAAATTGATACTCTGCATGTTAAGAGGAAATGTCAATACTCTTATTAGACATTTCCAGAGTTCGCGAGCTCGAGATGGATATTAGGATCTTTAGGGTGCATGTCAAGACATGAATTTCATGTTGAATACATATTCCCAATAACATTCAAAAGTTAATACCTGTATTTCGGAACACCAGAATAAAATTTTAGAAAATACTAGTAAATAAGGTTGTATCCTTTTAATTGTATTTAATTGCATTTAATACCTGTCATTTAATTTAGACAGTAAACAAGCCTCTCATCTTGTTTCCATTTCATCATCCAGATACAAAATACAAAAAGAGGCCGTTGGAAGTAATTTCGGTTGGGGGGGGGGGGGGGTATTAGTAAAAAAAATCCCCGACAAGCAAAAAAGTCAAAAGAGTTTATTATTGTGGTGATACAAGGATATATAATATCAGAAAGTAACCTTTATTGCTATTTTTTTTAGTGCAGAACAAAGTCAATTCCTTAACATTTTTAACATGAGAATGAAAAACACGTTTTTCTTTTTACATTGTACAACACACAACTGCAAGCACCGAAGAAATGTGCCCTAGTTCCCAGCACAACGTGCCGGGCTTATTTCGTAGTAGACCTCTCCCCTAGCTCCCCCGTTTCCCCAATATACAAAAACATTATTTTTCCTTCACTGATATATAATTATTAAGTTACAATTATTGATACATATATATTATTATCGTATCACGTCGAGTTGACTCGCGGATCATCAGATCTAACGAGACGCGAAATATGATGATGTCAAGATCAAGTTACTGTTATAATAATAAATTTATTATATACCCCCTCATAAATAGCAAAATATAGCAAAAGAAAACTTTAGAGATCAATTGCATAACATTTATCCATAAAACAAAGCATAATAACAAGGGACTTTTTAACGCGCAAGAAAAATAACGTCATATTTCTGCGTACTACGTCATCAGTTTCAGAGAGTGGTGATATGGATTCAGAAAACAATATGTTGATGATCCGGAAAGTCGGATCACGACGTCATGTGATAGCGTAAATTCAACAGTAAAATTGGGTGATACACATTAGGTATATAATAAAATGTGTGAACCGGTATATTCAATTATATTTTAGCATCTAAATCATTATATAAAATACGGGCAAGTAGCATCGTTGGGGGTATAAAAAAAACACGTTTATTCTATCTTGAATTGGTAGCTTTTCCATATTTCGTTATAATTTTCAAATGAAATAAAAGAAAGGAGAATCGGTTTTGAAAGAAATATGAAATAATTGATAGGCAAAAAAATTGCAATGCCCGAAAGTTGCACCCCAATCACCCCCGAAATATTAGTTCAGGGAAGTACCATAAAATATGCATGTATAGGTACTGTTGTTTTTGTGGAGGTGGGTTTGCCGATTACACCGAAAGAGAAATATACGTATATAACACAACTTTGTAGGATCAATCCTACATATACAGTGATATGTCAGGTATTCGTTTTAGCTCACCTGAGCCGAAGGCTCAAATGCGATTTTCTGATCAACATTTTTCCGTTGTCTGTTGTTATTGTCGTTGTCGTAGTCTTAAACTGTTCACATTTTCATCTTCTTCTCAAGAACTACTAGGCCAATTTCAACCAAACTTGTCACAAAGTATCCTTCGGTGAAGAGGATTCAAGCTGGTTCAGATGAAGGGCCAATTTTTCTTCCAAGGGGAGATAATTAAGTATTGAATTCATATTTTTGGCTGTCTTCGGTCCTATAACACACCTGGCCGTGCCGACAAATTGAATACCGCGCGTTTTTCCTTCTTCATAATTGCTTATTTCGTTAATCTTTAATGTGAATTTAGCTCATTTCAAAACTGACGTGGTTAATAGACGTAAGAGCCCTTTGACGTCAGATGACGTTGCAAAGTTAAATAACGCAAACAAACATTGCGAGGAAAAAAAGAGAAAAATTAATTTTAAACGCACATTTGTAGTATATTTACGTTAATTTAACAGGATTATAGTTTTAATTAAATTGAGTCAAAACATTGTACAGTTTGGTGCTCTTAGATAATAGAAAATGCATATAGTTCCTACTGTGTATTCTAACGTGAGGTGACAAGGTTTCACGTGTGTTATAGAAAATTGAACGTCGTAAAGAAAATTACACTGAATGTAAATATTTATGAATGAATGAAAAATTAATGGCATCTTTTAAAAAACTTTTCTCTAGAACCATTGGGCCAGGAAGGGTAAAACTTGTGTGAAAACATCCTCAGATAGTGTAGATTTAAGGGTTTTTTTTTCAAATCATGACCCCCGGAGGAAGGGCGGGGCCGCAATGGCTGATCAAAATTTTACATAGGAATACATAGGAAAAATCTTTAAAAATCTTCTCTCCAGACCCACTGAACAAGGAAAGATGAAACTCATGTGGAAGCATCCTCAGGTAGTGTAGATACAAATTTGTTCAAATCATGACCCTCTGGTGTAGGGTGGGGCCACAATAGCTGATCAAAGTTTTACAAAGGAATATAGAGGAATTTTTTTATTAAAAATCTTCTTCTCCAGAACTATTGGACCAGGAATGATGAAACTCAGATGTACGAATCTCAACGTAGTGTAGATTCAAGTTTGTTTAAATCATGACCCCGGGGGTAGGGCGGGGCCACAATGACTGATCAAAGTTTTACATAGGAATACATAGGGAAAATCTTTTTAAAATCTTCTTCTCAAGATCAACAAAGCCATAATTGGTGATATTAATATGGAAACATCCTCATGATCAGTTAAATCAAGTTAAATCAAGTTTGTTCATATCATGACCCCTGGGGGTAAGGTGGGGTCATATTGACTAATCATATCTTTACATAGAAATATATAGGAAAAAAATCTTTAAAAATCTTCTCAAGTATTTCAAAATTATACAAGTATATTTTATTGATATAGTGACACTCTCAACTAATAAAAAAAATTCAACCTCCCCCAACTAGTAAACTTTTCAATACTGAGCTGATTTGTGTTTTTTAAACTAACCCATGCGCTCAGGTGAGCGATGTGGCCCATTGGTCTCTTGTTACTTCCTTGGGAGCAATCGAAATAAGTTGGTCATTTACGTGAACAATAAATAATTTCTATTGGAAAATGGCCGTGTTGTTACGAATGACTTGCCAGATGATTTCAGAGTAGGAACTTTTTTGGTTTTTTATGGTCAGCGGTCTGTCCCTGGTCAAGGATCCTTTCAAATACAGATTTCCAGTGATTAAAGCATAATTATGTTGATGATGTAAAAAAAAAGGTTAGATGATGTCGTTGAATAAACAGTCGTTTGGCCAGTTCCGAATTTCGTATTCCTTGAGAATTTACTCCTTACTTTATTATTTTAATTTACATGTACATTTAGTTGATATATTTTTCAACAACCTTTAAATTATCTTTTTTTTTACAAAGTACACGTATACGATCATATAAATGCTAAAATTTGGAAAAATAGATATTGAAGAAACTTTAAAATACATCTAGAAAATATTACTTCTAACTTATATAAAACGGTGATATACGTTTTTTTTTTTTTAAAATATCACTGACGTTGTGTGATGTTATATAACGTTTTATAGCGTTATCTTGTTAGCTTTTCACTGCTTTAATTTTGAGTTTAAATTAGAATTTAGAAGGTGTATTATAAAAAATTTGGTATCGATATATTCAGAAAAAACTATCACTTTCAAAAACGGTCAAAAACTGATTTTCAAAAATTTGGTCAAGAAGGTCCCTTTTCGCTTGACGCAACTCATACTGTGGAATCATTTTAATTCGTGGGAGTCAATGTTCGTGGGTTGGTTGTGGGGTCGTAATTTCGTGGGTAACATTTATATAGAAGATTCAATAAATAACTATGTTTACAAGTTAAATGTTCATGGGGATGTAAATTCGTGGATAAGGGTAACCCTCGAAATGCACGGACATTGGTCCCCCACGAACATTGATGATTCCACAGTATGTATTATTGTTAAGCTGGAATAATTTCATATACATTTATGGGTTGTCATATTTTTTTCACATGTATGTAATATTGATGAATAATTCTTGATCTTTATTTTTTATTATAACCTTATTTTATTATCATGTACTTGCATTATTACTGACTATCATATCTTGACCTTTTATATGAGGAGAGGGTGTTCGTTCATGTAGGCCTTTTCTGTTGCCCAATCCTTATTGTATTATTTAATAAAATATGTTTAAAGTACAAATTATTCGCAGAATGCATTTTTCCGAAAGAGGAAAAATAGACTACATTTGCCCAATTTTTACTACAAAATGTATAGGCTTAGAGAAGAGGTTTGCTCCAGTACTCCACTATTATCAGTACATAATATTTAAGGAATGAAGCTTATTTCCAATTTATGTTATACGATATGATATAACATAACTTGGGGCAGTTTATGCTTTATAAACTGTGAAGCGGTTTATTAAAAAGCGTAAACTGTCCCAAGTTATGTTATATCGTATAACATAAGTTGAAATAAGCTTCATTCTTTGTAATTTAATTTCAGTATAGACAATGAGACAATTTTTCCTCCGGAAAAGGCTTAAATATAGCCTATTTTAAAAGTAACGTCAAGCGGAGTAATACGTTTTTGATCTTGAACATTGTTCGTTATTTCTATATGTTTCATTTTAAAATAAAATGCACAATTATAGAATTTAAAAAAAAAACATGTATAATCAATCAATCAATCGATTTAAATTAGTCCCTTGGTTTTTGACAAGTTAAAAATGTGAACACTTTACAGACATACAGAGAGAGAGACAGACAGACGGACAAATGACAGACGAAAGGTGACGATCAGAAAAGCTATTGTTAAGCTAAAGTTATTCTTGTCGGTCTACCTTAACTGCAACTGCTTTCATGGCGAAGCCATCACGGAATCAAATCTGTTAAACACAATCCAAACCATACTAACTAACAAATGATGTAATATTAATGTCCATTTCATTCTTTAATTACATGCAAATTGTCTGTTTTAACAATGGTGTTCTAAATAGAGACAACCAATTAGATTCTTCACGTGCATTACATGCACCTGTGGTGATATATCGAGTTAATTGACACTGAAATGGAGGTTTCTAGTAAAGAAAATAGTAACAGATTTGGAATTTGGTTTTAAAAGAGAGAATTTTTTAAAGCATGAAAAACCGTTAATGAAAAATCATTGCGCTTTTGCGAGAATGATGATGATTCAAATGGCGATTACTCGAGAATATATAACCTTGCACACGGAGTTAGTTTGTGCTAAAGAAATGCATATATTGATTAGCATATGTGTTGTAAGATCACCACATCTATCATCTTCGCTAGCCAAGGGTTTCCGATCCGATATCTACTCTACTAGGTTTCGGATCGGAAACCCTTGGCTAGCGAAGATACACATCTATAAGAAATTGATTTAATTTTATTTCAATGTATACCTCTATGATAAGTGATTGAAAGCCAACAATGATCACAGCCATATAACAAGGGTATATTTTGTTCTTCAAAACTTCGTAGCATCCCTGTAAAAGAAAAATAGATTCCTTTCAATATTTCTTTTATTTAACATACGAAAAATTCAGTTAAATCTTTCTCGCCCTCTCTTCCTTTTTGTGTATGTGTGAGTGATTGTGAGGGTATGGGAATGGCTGTGAGGGTGTGTGTATATTTGTATTTATTTCAAGTGGAAAATCGCGCATTATCAAATGTTTTAAGTCTTGTGCTGATGGAAAATTTAAATGTTTTTAGTTGATTACATTAGCTTTATATGTTCCACTGTCTACATTTGCATGGCAAGTTGAAGGAGCTGAAGAGTACGTGCTTTCTGTGACACCAATACAGCAAGTCTTCGGAATTTGTGAATTGGTTTGTTGACATTCCCCACTTGTTGTACACCAAGGTGTGAAATCAAAATCATTAGTCGTACTTTCCACAGGATTCACAGCACAACAGTCCAACTAATCCAAAACATAACAGTGATATTATAAAGGTAATAATACAAAATCACAGGAATGAAACGGTGTTCGAATCAAAAAAAAAATAACTAACTGAAATTTTTGGAGAGTGCAAGGGTTTCACACTATGAATTCTTGAATGTTGCTTGGGTTCACTCCCAAGCAAAATATAATTTTTACAAAAAATAACTATCAATCTGTTTGATTATCAATCTGTTTTGATAGCTAAATTTGATGATAAATAAAAGAAAAAAGTATATTTATATGCAATGCAATATATTTACTTTAATTATTATTTTTAATTCTGTAAAATAAGAGACTGTTCGCGGCAACAACATTTATCTAGATTGGCTTAGCTACTTTGCAAACAATTTTCATCATTTTGAAGTACATGTAAAACCGTATTTCATAATTTTCAGTTTATTCCTAATCTACAAAAAGCAGGCGGGAATCCAAGATTTTTCCAGGAGGGGTCCCCGGGAGGGGGGGGGGGCAGTATCACTTTTAGTTGGTTTAGTTTATACATTAAATAACCACAAATTCCAAAGTGATGGCACGGAAACCCCCATCTCTAGATCTTTACTCGTAGATCTGTGCGTGTAAAACATAGCTTATTTGTAAAAACAGAGGGATGTCAATCTTTAATTTGAGAAAATTGTTCACCTTAAAAAATAACGAATAATAATTTTGTCTCATGGGAGGGGAGGGTATGCTGTGCTCACAATAATAACAAAACTTGGAGGATTGGGGTATTTTCAAACTGTAAAGGAGTGAATGGAGTATATAAAAACAAAATTTATTTATCGAAAGGAAATCAAGATATAAATTTAGTTAAATACTTGATGCAGTATTAAGAAGAAAATAACGGGTACCTTTAGTCGTTTAATTAAAATGACTAAAAATTACGTTTACCTTAGCAAACATGACACAAGTGAATGAAATCATCATCAGTTCTGTTTTCTTCTTGTTTGGCTGTTCTCGTCAGAAATGGGTCAACTACATCTTAAAAACAAACATTTAATTTTTGCATTTTGATGCAGTCAAATAATTTTATTTTGGTAGCATTTTTGGACGTGAGTTGTAAAAGAATAATACCTATGTAATAATCGTTGAATTTTAGACCAAAAGCTGTTTGCATTAATTGGGGAACACAATCAACCCACATCCTAACTTACATGTATCATAATATTGTAAAATACAACATCGCGTACTTTGTTTATTACAAATTACAACATTTGTCTAAAACAAGAAAACAACAAAACATGACTTACAATGGTCTTTAGAAATAAAGTCAAAATGACCAGTCACAAGTCAAAGTTGACCAGAGACTGGTAATGTTGAGGAAACAGATAGTCAAATTATGTATTAACTAACTGAACGGAAGAAAATGACTTCAAATCTGGTCAACGTGACAAATTTATGTTTTCAGTGTAACAGTATTTAATCTCAAAGTCCATAAAACAATAAAATAGGAGCAGAGCAGACACGGACCTCAGAATATGGAATACGTATTTATACAAGAAATATTACTGAAAGTTATAAAAACATATATAACTTTTGCCCAGTGAAAAATACGTTATATCTTTCGGTGTTTTTTTTTTACCTTAGGAAAAGTACATAAAGATGTTTTCTTTTACATGTGTCTAATGAAATCGTATTTATATAATGGCTAATATTAAACATGCTAAAACATTCGTGGTGGTGGTGGTGGGCGTACCCACTACATGTCCAACATACACTATATACAGGACTGCTCCCTCATTAAAGACGCCTGTGACCTTTTTACTCCCCTGCACTGCAATTGCCTCTCTTTGCATGAGAGCAACTGCTTTTACGTAGAGTAAAAGGTCTTTATAATTTTTAATTGGTATAAATTATCTTATATACAATGCATTTAACAACAATTATAACCCACGATCTTAATAAAAGTTTGCACCCTCCCCATTTTTTTCTGATGTATAAAGTCTTCAATACCTCTATCAAAATATCTATTGATTGAATTATTTGTCTGCAAAGAAATGTGGGAATTAGATAAATTGCAATGAAAAGGGAATACTCTCTACTCCTATTTACAAGTATAACTTACTTATAGCCCCTCTATTTAAAAATTCCCAGATTTTTTTTTAATACAATTTCCATGAGAACAAAGGTCATGCTACTTTTTATACATGTATATGCTAATTGATGACTGCTTACCGTCAACTGACACTGCTCATAGAAGATATTGCCTGTTTTGTTATCTTTAATACCCATGCTTAATGTTTTATGGACTTTGATATTGAATACTGTTCGTGATCTCCATATCCTTCATTGATTAAAAGATTAAACTCGATATATTAAAATTGACGACTGAAAATTTTAAGTCATCACGTTTATCATAGAGTTAAGTTGTTACATTACCATTAACATCTTTTTCAGGTAAAATATCCGAATATGAAACAGATGTGTCCAATTCTGTGGTATCTTTTATCTCAAGCTCACTGGGATAGATCAAATGGACGAAAGAATGGAAATTACCATTGGTAATTGGCAATGAATCGTTGATATATCTTAATGTAGAATTGAAGGCCACAAAGTGTTCCCTTCTTTATATGGGATTTGCACAAATTTTGCTTCATATAGATACCTAAAATAGGTTTGCTAATAGCGGGGCGAATTTGGTACCCAAGGAAATTCCAATAGATTGTTGGAAGACCTGGTCTCCAAAAACAACATAGAAATTGCCAATCAGAAACTCATTTTTTTTATGTTACCTTCAGAGTACATGTGTACAATCAGAATGTTTTTTTAACAAAATAATGTTGCAAATTACCAATTAAATGGAAAGAAAATGTTCGAGTTCCATCGTAAAAACGGATTTCTAAATAGTACAAATGATTTTCTGAAGTGTGCAAACGGAATTTAAAATTTTACAAACGATTCAAGAATATTTAGAAATCTAAGTTTTAGAATTTCTATACCATATAAACAAATATGTGTCGCATAAAAGAATTTCTAAATCGCTCAAACGATTTTTTAAATTGTGCAAAAAAAATAATTCTTTTTTCTACAGATTTGAAACGCACTTTTACGCCGTTGTTGCTCACCAAAAAACATTCTAAAACACAACAGACAGACAAACAGACTGATGGAAGCTGGAAACTATTCGAACAGTAAAGATTACTGGAGCATATATCTCAAGCGAGCTATCACTTTTACACATGAAAGAAATGGGAAAAACAGAAAGGTATCATTAAACTTCACTAAGTTCTTTATTTTAACTTTAACAAAAGTAGCAAATAATAGTAATATTTCAGATATTATACTGTCTATATGTCAGTGATCTTTATAAAAATGTTTTTAATGATTTTTTTTCTATTTTGGTGTCACATACCTCTATAAATAGCTTGTTCCATGAATTTGACATCATATTCGCACTGTTGTGCGAGTCCTCTGTAAATACTTTATGTAAATTTTTGACCATATCATCTTTAGCATCGCTGTCTTGTATCTTAAGTGAAAAAAAACAGAACATATTTGTAAAATACTTATGCTCTCGTATAGCAGCTTATGGCAAGGGTTGAATTTACTTAATGTATGTCAAAATGCAAAGGTCAAATGGTAAAAATTGTTGGTATCCGATGGAAGGTTCTTGTCACAAGAAATACGCCTGTGATATATGAAAGCCGTAGTTTTAACTGTTCAAAAGTTATGACCAAGATCAAAGTATTTGAAAATTGCGTCAAAATTTATGATCTAAAGGTCAAAATATTAATAACCACAAAAGTCTTGTCACAAAGTTATTAGCAAAGGTTATAGTTTTTGCGGACAAATAGACAGACAGAGAGACAGGCCAGCAGGGCAAAATCTTTAATAATGGGAACACACAATGAATATTGTTGAAGATCGTATATTAGAATGAGTATTTAAAAAAATCTGTCGTTTATCCAATTGTTTAACCTGACTCTCGAAAACTGGTCTACTTATATAAGTTACTACTAAATGAAGACACCGCGCTGCAATGATCGAGAACTCGATTTACTTTTACGTGTTTTATACATTTTTAAAAATCCTATGTCCCTTCATGGTTTTCATACGAAAGCCATGAAGGGGCATGAGGATTTTCAGAAAGTTGTAAAATTAAACCGACATCTCTATTTATACAATCCGTTCTCTCAGATTGACAATCTGTTATAACGAATTACCAATTCGTTCCCTCAAATTACAGACTCCGTTATCTCGGATTGTAATTCGTTCTCTCGATTGAAACAATTCGTTGCCGTGGAATGTTCATCCTTCGCGCGAGGAATACATTTGTTTTTACGGGTTATATATCACCTGGGAAAATAAGTGTCAAACTTTCCGGCAACAATAAAACATAAAAATGCTAACGATGGAATAGCACTTTATTATAAAATAGGTCGGTAGGGTGAATTCTGGAAATCCAAAAATTGCACCCCAACAATCCGAAGCCTAGGAGTTAACTGGTTAACAATGATTCATGTAACATATAAATAATAAAATATAACAATAGCAATTAGCACACTTCAGAGCATGAGTGACAGATGGCTTAGATGGAATAAATCATGACATGTTGAATATATGGATTAAATAATTAATTCCCACATTTGGAGTTACATAGTAATTAGTATAATTAAAGTTTTCAAGTTGTAATTACAGCAAATTAACTTATTAAGAGTATATTTTAAAGTCAGCTAAAACATGTCACTAAAATTGTTTTTATAACAAAAAAAAACACAGTGATAATTCCCTCTCGCTTCGGAAAATGAGACGTCCTCGTCTCAGGAATATCCGGAACTGAAATGCGCAGCACTGGGTTGTTGGTACCAGTAACTCTTGGTAGGTGTTGGTAGCGGAAGAAAATGATGTCTTTTGGTAACACGCTTAGCTGAGTTGAATTTCCCATTTCCGTTGTTCGTTGGTTTTTGATTGCTTTGCAATGTTGATATTCGATTATGGAGGGCGGATGTCACTGTTTGGAGATTTTCACATTTCGTTATTAGTTCACTTATCTTTGTCTTTAAAGTTTTGTTTTCATTCTGTAACGCAGTTAGTTGGGTCGTATGGCCTGTTGATTTGAATAAATTGCAAATATCTTCTGAACTTAGGTCTTGGAATGGTAAAGCTTTTACTAACTGCAACCTATCGTAATAATTCTTTATTCTTTTTTAATCCCTTCGCCGTTTGCTTACGGACTTAGTCTGCAGACAAAGTATGCTCTTCCTTTGCGTCTCCGCAACAGCAACACTCATCGGACTAGATTTGGAAGCAGTCCGAGAAAAACACACACCTGCCGTAGAATCGCATGTTGTTGCTGACTTGTTGTCAGACGATCCTACAGACGGGTTTCCGAGGTTTGTCTTCAAGCAGGCCCGTCCTGACCCCTTGGCTTGATCCTTTTTGATCGTTGAGTGATCGATGGACGCCACTGGAAATGATTTCCTTTGGGAGGAACGGTAAGGTGTTGTTGCAGAAGAAAAACATACTTGCGCATAATGACCAAGTTTTCCGCACACGAAACACTCGGAACGTGTAGCTGGACACGTGAAAAGGTGGTCGTGGAAGTAGGATTTTCCGAACCTACCGCACCGTGGAAAGGATCCTGGTGTCGAGAAAATTCGTGCTGGTCCTGGTGTGATCCAAGGACGCAAAAGACAATGGCGCTGGTAAGATGTTGGGGAGGAGCGGTAAAGTCCTTTTCTCCAGGTTGACATGGTGTTGTTGAAGATACAATGTAGGTTTTCTCGGGGGAACTCGCTTAGTTGATGGTACTCACGATCAAACTGCTACAAATATAAGCAGCAGTCCCGGGTGTTATACCCTTAGGATATCTCCACCAAATTATCACCGGGGAAAATAAGTGTCAAACTTTCCGGCAACAATAAAACATAAAAATGCTAACGATGGAATAGCACTTTATTATAAAATAGGTCGGTAGGGTGAATTCTGGAAATCCAAAAATTGCACCCCAACAACCCGAAGCCTAGGAGTTAACTGGTTAACAATGATTCATGTAACATATAAATAATAAAATATAACAATAGCAATTAGCACAATTCAGAGCATGAGCGACAGATGGCTTAGATGGAATAACTCATGACATGTTGAATAAATTGATTAAATAATTAATTTCCACATTTGGAGTTACATAGTAATTAGTATAATTAAAGTTTTCAAGTTGTAATTACAGTAAATTAACTTATTAAGAGTATATTTTAAAGTCAGCTAAAACATGTCACTAAAATTGATTTTATAAAAAAAAAAAAATCACACCGTGATATTTATCATCAGGTCAAACTGACCCTCTGATATATTTTATAATAAATTGAGTTTTGACTTTTATAAATTAATTCATACATTTTTATTTCATAAAATAATTAATTTCATTTGAGATTTTTAAGAACATGTGTCATTTTCAGCATTCTTTTATCTTAGAAAAACAAGTAACACTTTGACTAGCTTAAAGCCATAAAGTTAAGAAGTTTTGTACATATTCACACATTTTCTGGCGATGTGAAATTCTGATTTATTTACTGACAAATAACATTTACGCAAAGCCAAGCAATTTGATTAAGAAAATCTTTTTAAGTCTACTTCACTCAATTAGTGTCAGTCCATCGGATTAAGGTTCTTTGTTAAGATTGGTATTTTTCTATCTTTCGGGTACAAGGCCCCCGACAGGTAAATATACTGAAAGGAAAAAGAAACGCAGGGTAAACTTTTGAGGTGAATTAAATTTGTTTTTCTTATAATACTTTTTAGTTTTCCTATCTACCTTTTAAAATCATCTTTCAAAAAGATATAACCAAATTCTCACATGATTTTGCCTAATTATTCGTAAGTTATTGAAGCTCAAATGACGATACCCTCCAAAAGTGAAAATCGAAAACTCTCATTATCTTCAATGTCTATCTCGTGCATTTGTCAGAGTCTTATTTCTCCTTTGCATGGAATTTCATCAGAGTGTTTATCTTTCAAATCCTGGCTATATTTAGCATTGGTAACCACGCAAAAAATAAGTCAAACGGCGCGCGCATGCGCCAGTGAGAAGAATACAACCGTAAGTTGACTGGCTCAAAAAACCAAATTGCAGAATTGTTTTCTTTCAAATTTCGTATGAATGTAAAGATTATAATCATTAACTCTATAAATTGCTGTTTTTGTGGTAGTAAGTTGGCGATTTAAGAGATGGCAGGACGAATAACCCGCTCGTAACATGACCCTGTTTCGCGTTACCGTCATCGTCATGGTTGATTGAAAACCACTCCAGACCCACTCTGACAACAGCTAAAACGTTTTATGGGGGAAAATTTACAAGAGACTGCTTAGTAAACCGTTGTTGCCTTTTTCATTAATTAGGCAATTCGAAAAGAAGACCCCATTGAACTTCCGTAAACTGTGCCAAGATTGCAATAAATTCATGATGTTTCTTAATATTGAAAAACGATGTGCATACCTCATATGCATCAAATAATGCAACAAGATTTGTTGACAAACTCGTCGTTATCAAATTGCACGTGTTTTGGGCTTTTTAGCGTTTTCCCTACGTGACGTCATAAATTTTACGGTTGAGTAATTCTAAATACTGATTTTGATGCACGTAACAAAATTTCCCTTCTGACCAATTTTCGTAATTTTCGGTCATGTGGTCAAATTTTTATCGAAAATTATGCTACCCTGCGTTTCTTTTCCCTTTCAGTATAATTGTGTTCGCCTTTGATATGTTTACATTTTACCCTGTATGTGCCTTACCTTGACCAAATCGAAGCCCAGCGCGTAACTGTTGCTGGACACTTCGAAAATAAAAGACGTATATTTTATTTCAACGACTTGGTCATATTTTACAGGTAGGCAATATTTTATATTACTTTTATAATATGCTTTGATTGAATATATGTTTTATATTTCATGATCTCAGGGTAAATGTGTTCAAATTAAATATGTTTTTGTAGCAAATTGATCTAGACCTGTACTTTATGCATTTTGATTTTCTTTGTTCTTGTTAGATTTAGTCATTTACTTAATTTCGAATGTATGTCGTAGATATGCGTAGCTCAATGAATTGAGATATACAAATGTTAACAGATATCGATTGAAAATTATCTATTTTTAGAGCTAAAATTATTTTCTCTAAATTTCTCAGTAACGCCAAATTACAATTTCTATAAAATTATGTACACAGCACTTTTCCGGAAGTTTAGATGTCACATGACCAGTTCTAAATTTATTTTCGCCTTTGTTTACATGGGTTCACTTCCGCCCAAAGTGAAAATGCTTCGGCACAAGAAAAACTCCGTTAAACTCATTCAATAACTTTGTTAACTTTAACGGGATGAAGATGTAAGTTTATAACATTGCATATTTTGATTACAACTGGTACAGATTTTTACTATTATTACGCACTTCCATATTTTATACCTCTTTATGTCAATGCATGTGCATTGATGTTGTGTATGTTTTTATTAGGCATTTGCTTACCCTTTTTGTTTGTTTTTATTTCATAAGTAAAAGTCCAGATTAATTTCCAGTTGTATCTAAATGAAAGTTAGTAACTGTTAAATGAAATTATGAAAATAAGTGAATAAATATGTAAATTGAGATTATGCAATATGACCCTACGTTTATGTCTGCTCCTTCATAACTTATGTACCTCATCATGGCTAAGTAAAGTTCTCTACCATGCAAGTTAATTTTCCCTCATCTTAATTATTACTCAAAATAATTCCCTTTTTATTTGTTTATTAATTGTGTAATATTTGTGCACATGTAAATCATAAGGTTGTTTACATAATGTGGTCATTGAATAATTTTAATTACCTGTTGCATTATTTTTAATTGTGCAAAGACTCATTGTTTATAATCTTGTGTTTTATTATGTCATTTATATTATGCAATACTTTACTTTTGCTGGACACTTCGAAAATAAAAGACGTATATTTTATTTCAACGACTTGGTCATATTTTACAGATTGTTAACAACACCCCAAATTTCAAGATGACATATACATTCCTTCCATTATTCAATTGCATGCACCATTAGCTTGTCTTCCAGCTGCGTAGTGCCCTTATTCATTTTTTCTCTTAGATATGGTAATGTATTTAATGAATAGAATATAGAATATTACACACTCTACATGTCATTAGATACATGTACTACAAGCCTAACTAAGAAAATTATACGAACATTTTTCAAATATATATTCTAGTACTTATATTTCATGTATTTGTAAAAGTAAAATCTGAAATTTTGGTGGTATTTTAGAATCATGGGAAGCCCTGATAAGAGTAAACATGGGTCCTGTGTAATTATTTTTTAAGTTAATCTACATTGACTGGCTTAATTTAAAATATTATGGAACGGGCGGTTGTTTAAACTAAATAGAACGCATTGGTTGATACAAGGGAATAAATTTTCCCAGCCCCAATTGAAATAAGAGAGAACAGATTGTCGAGTTAAAAAAGGAGGGAACGAATTGATAATCCGTGGGAAAGGATTGTATAATTCGAGATCTCAAATTAAATTTTTATTTTTTTGAAATATCGACGTGTCCCTTCATGTCTTTCATACTTTCGTACTCCTCAGCTTTTCAGCAGATTTTTGTCGTGACATCTATTAAAAAAATCTACATAATGTTGAACTTCTTAAAATACGTTGGATTCTGTAATGTTAATTTCTATATTCACTTAATATCCCATGATTAAAATCCATGTCAAAAATATTAAGTGGGGGAAATACATGTATACGTATTTTATAACAGACGGCTTTTTAAAAGAAAAAGACCAAAGAATGGATGTACTTAACGCCCCATTTAGTGTACTATACCAAGCTGTAAATGAAGTGAATCCAAAATATTTTACAAGCAATAGAAAGAGCTCCATATTACGGAAGCGTATTAGTGCCACTTGGACACTTCACTTTTTTTAAAATTTCTAAACGTTAATCTGTAAATTTTATACTTTAAAGTGTAAATTTTACACATTAATTTTTAAATTTTATACTTTAAAGTGTGAATTTTACACTTTAAAATGTAAAATTTACACTTAAATCTGTAAAATTTAAAGTGTAAATTTTACACTTTAAAGTGTAAATTTTACACTTTAATCTGTAAATTTTACACTTTCATATGTAAATTTTACACTTTAATGTGTAAATTTTACACTTTAATCTGTAAATTTTACTCTTTATTTGTTTATTCACATAGTCAATTTAGCAAATTCATGCATCCTAACACATTTTAAAGCCAACAGACCGTTAATCATGCAAGATAATATTTGATTCTGATTTTCTATTTCACAATAAATGCAAATGATAAGCAAGTTAGTACCGGTATTACTGATACAAGTAAAACTTTTCTTAGAATATAAATGAAGAGCATATCAAACATACATGTACATATTCTTGATGAATGTGATATTGATTGATTTTGGAACGGCAATGAATTTTATATATTTTGATTCAATGACGTTTCTTTAATGCTACGTTAAAAAATGACCGTAATATTAATATATCATTTCATCATGAACATAGAACCTTAAATGTGTAATATTAATCTGAACTGCAAATGAAAAAAATCTTTGAGATATTTATTTTTACTGTTCATTACACTATAGTAAAACTAAACAAACACATGTATATATACTGAAACAAAAGCAGATCCCTGATTTCTTATGCTGGGGAAAATCACGAGTCCCATGAGGAAAAAGTCCATCCTTGTTTATCATATACTAATAAACATGTACGAGTACATGTAAAATAAAAATATGCAAACAATTGTAAACATCACAGTTTAATACTTTTTTCAATTTTCAGAGGTAAAACATCACAAATCGACCGTTCGATCATAACCGATAACAGTTTAGGTTGTTCAAAATACAGTGTAAATTTTACAGATTAAAGTGTAAAATTTACACTTTAACGTGCAAAATCTACAGATTAAAGTGTAAAATTTACAGATTAAAGTGTAAATTTTACAGATTAAAGTGTAAATTTTACACTTTAAAGTGTGAAATTTACACTTTAAAGTGTAAAATTTACAATTAAAGTGTAAATTTTATAGATTAAAGTGTAAAATTTATAGATAAAGTGTAAAATTTACACTTTAAAGTGTTAAATTTACAGATTTAAGTGTAAATTTTACAGATTGAAGTGTAAATTTTACAGATTAAATTGTAAAATTTACACTTTAAAGTGTAAAATTTACAGATTAAAGTGTAGAAATTTAAAAAAAGTGAAGTGTCCAAGTGGCACTAATACGCTTCCGTAATATATACTTGGTTACATAACGTAAAACATTCGTACAAACCCCTGTTGCTATGAATCGAAATTGAAGCAACGAAACATTAGTGTTGCATTCCGGAATTTGATATGTACCCGGAGTGGTTTTTCGGACACTCAATCAATATTAATAGGAGGCGGAGGTATAATCGATAGGCGTCATTGTAGATACTCTCTCTCTCTCTCTCTCTCTCTCTCTCTCTCTCTCTCTCTCTCTCTCTCTCTCTCTCTCTCTCTCTCTCTCTCTCTCTCTCTCTTCAAACTCGAATTCGTGTTTTATACATTTACATGTACGAAAGCCCAGAAATCTCATTGGATGTTATCATTTTTTTTAAATGTGAAGAAACGCAAGATTAAAACATTTAATTTGCTAAATTCTTAAAACGGCAACCAAACACGCTCAAAGGCATGATTGAGACCAAGGTCAGGTTGGAGAATACAATGTAACAGTCTTCATGACAAAAGGGGTCCAAATGATCCAAATAAATATAGACACGAGGGTTGTAGGTAAATTTCGTGGACAAGCTAAAAATTTGATATAAGTTGCGTCATTGATATTTATTATAGGCATCTTTCTAATCCTTTACAAAATGTGAATTGAAAAATGTAAAAATTTTATTCAATTTCAGATGTTTAATTACAATTATGGCTTCATAATTAGACTTGGAATGGAGACCCGGAGCACCAAAAATTTTTAATTAAAAAATCATTCATCACTTATAAATTTCATTTGTATTTCATGAAATTTTGGGTAAATCTGGAAGAATTTTACATTTTGAGGTTGACAGAAGTTGTCACGTCAAACCTGCAAAATTTGAACGTTCAAAAATTCAAAATTGCTGAAAAATGAAAATTAGAAGATATTAAGATAGGATTGGAATTGTTAAAAAAAAAGACGTTTTCGGAATAGGGTGAACAGTGATAAAATTCTGCATAGACATCGGAAAAACATCTACAGAGAACAATACATTCTGTAAACAATCGGGAAACATAGTAAAAGAAGTTGTTCACTTGTATTTATGTGGCATATAATATTTTCGGACGCAATGAACAGTTTATAAGATGACATGCGAGGAGGAAAACCATGATTCCGAGATTAAAGTGCTGTAAAAAATGAATTTTGAACGTGATTATGACTTTGCCGTATTTCCGTACATAAAATCGTCTTTACACGGACAGAGGTTGGATGATTGCAGGATATGAAACAGGCATTGTTAAATATTTTTTACGTATGAAACTTGAACATTTTGTGCACATTTTTATGACTGGTTAAAACGACATCAGAAATGTATTGAGGTGACTATGTGCTCGTATTTAGCTTTTGACGTCGGGTAACGTCAAAAATTTTCCTTTTAGTGCTCCAGATATGGGTGTGTTTCTTTTTTGTATCTGATAAAAATATAACTATTTGTTCTGTTTTTGTTGAAAACTTGCATATTTATAAAATGATTGATTGATTGGATATTGTTTAACGTCCCTTTCGAGAATTTTTCACTCATATGGAGACGTCACCGTATGTCGCTGAAGGGCTTCAAATTTTGACCTTTACTCGGCACTCAGGGCCATTGAGCAGTGGGGGATCTTTGTCGTGCCAACGCCTGCCGCTGACACGGGGCCTCGGCTTTTAAGGTCTCATCCGAAGGACCCGCAACTTTCACTTCAAAGTACCGAGCGCATGGCGAAGGAACAGTTGACCCGTTTTATCGACTTAAGTCAGTCGCGGCCGAGATTTGAACGCACAAGCTCCCGATCACGAAGCGAGCGCTCTACCGACTGAGCTACCGTGAAAATGAAACATGAATTTAATGAAAATAATAGTTGCATATATTTTGTTACTGTTTGTCAGTAATTATCAATGTTTTCCACGGACTTTACGGACAACCCTTGTATATCACATTGATTAGTTGCCTAGGTAAACTTTATAGGCCTACATGAAGAAAGATATGGTGATAACGAACACGGACCTCCTAAACATCAGAGGTGGCATCAATTTCCATAAAACAATCACAAATGATCGTGAAATAACGGAAAAGTCAATTCAGTGCATAAATAATGGACTAACAATTGGTATGAAAAACGTCAGTCAGCATTTGACTCAATGATAAATTGTATTTGCTGACAAGGTCATGTAGACCATGCCGAAATGATGGCTTTAAAAGAGACTGCTGATATTCTTGTTTTATCAACTTGCTTGTCAATAATTTACTCGTTTTAGAAATTGTTCACACCCGCCGTGTGCTGAGATATATACATGTATATTGCTGTGAAATAACGATAGAAAAAAAATCCGTACACGTAACAAAACTTCAGTGTTCACTTTAATACATAAAAAACTTTATAATGGATTAACAAATGGTCAACAATTATAGAAAGAAAAAATATCACGATGAAATCCAATGTTCCGTGACAGCTTAAAAACAATAAATTGACTTTGCAACCGTGTTTTGTGATAAATTGATCATTATCAAATTATAAAAACTGGTTTCACTAAAAAACACAAAACATCGGCAAAATCACCATTGGTGAAATATTGATATCGACCATATTTGCAACGTTTTTCATTTTTATTTTAGTGCTTAACTGTACTTGATATTACTTTTAAAAATTATTAAACAGTATTAAAACCCATTTAAACACATTTTTCTATAGACTGTGCTCATTTTTATCACCAATTTATCACAATTTAAAAGTTTTTATCACACTTGCTTCTTCAACACAAGGTTAAGAGAATTTAGTGTCCTGAAAAAATCTTAGAAACATGGAAACAAACCATTTCAATCTTACGAAAATGATAAGAAATAGGTGCTCGTGGCAGTCTTATATCAGCTCAAGCAGTCTGAATTATCCTTAAAGCGGCGCACTTACGTGCTAAACACTCAAGAATATTGACCAAAAGGTACTTGTGTGACGACACTGTCAACTGATTGAACACATATATACACAATTCCAATGGTTTGGAAAGATCTATGCAGGTGGTGATCAGGGGTACATGGTATTCAACAATAAAGATTGTCTTGTAGTAATTAGAGCGAGTAGTGGGTCGTACTCCATCGAGGTTTTTTTTGTGTGAATTTTCATTTTGAGGGTATATCATTTCCTTGACACTTTGCTTAAAATTCGGACAAGATACCTACATGAAATTTACGCAGTATCGAACTTAATTATGCATCATTAACCAAGAGTTAAAGAAATTATTTATTATTTGCATTTGTTCTTTAAAACTTCTTAGAAGTTTGGTTCAGTGTATTATATAACTTGGTTTTTAGGTTTCTATTAACGTCTTTTTCAAGTAAAATATCCAAGTATGAAACAGATGTGTCAGTCTCGTGTTATCTTTTATCTCAAGCTCTCCTGGATATATCGTATCGACGTAGGATTGGCAATTACCATTGTTAATTGACACTACGTCGTCGATATATCTGAAGGTCGAGTTGAAGGCCACAGCAAGTGTTTTCTTCTTTTCACGCGTAAGATTTTGCATAAATTCTGCTTCATATGAATACAAAAATAGGTCTGCTAATAACGGAACGCAATTGGTTCCCATGGGAATTCCGATAGATTTTTGGAAGACCTCGTCTCCAAAAACCACATAGATATTGTCAATCAGAAACTCAAGCATCTTCTTGATGTCAACTTCAGAGTACTTGTGTGTGCAATCAGAATCTTTTTTTAACAAAATAATTGTGCAAATGACCAATGACTAGGTAAGTAAATTTACGAGTTCCATGTTTATTGAAAAAGCAGCTGTCAATGATATCAAAAAGCCTGGATTTTAATTTATCATGGGGAATGGTTGTGTATAAAGTTGAAAAGTCGCAAGTTTTTAAGCTGTTGATTTTGGTAAAATCTTGTGATTTCAAATTGTCCAAAAGTTCTTTTGAATTTTTTAGTATCCACATCTGATTCACACCACTTCTTGAATATATGGTTGCACAGTACTCTTGAAGTTTTTCCTTCACTACTGTCAATATCTTAGTGAGGACATCTATCTTAAATAGTCGTTTAATAAAATGGGATTCGGAAATGCACAGTTAGGTTTTAAACTAGGTTTCTCAACAACTGATGCCATATTTGTTTTACATACAATGATTACCAGACAATTAAGTCGTAAAGGTGGAAGACTAAATTGTTGTTTTATAGACTATAAAAAGCATTTGATTTTATAGATAGGAGCAGACTTCGGGTTAAGATAAGAAAACAGGGCATTGAAGGAAAACTATAAGAAATAATTAAAATCACTATATATCATTGTTAAATTTTTGTGAAAATAGAATTGGTCTAATACAAGGTGAGGTCTTATCACCAATATTGTTCTATCTCTTTGTTAATAATTGTGAATTACATTTTATGAGGAACAAATGTCCGTTTTTGAGTTTAATTGACTAAATATGTTCTTGATTATGTTCGCTGATGATATGATACTAATGCCTGAATCTGCTGATGCACTGCAGAAATTGTTAGACTCTTTATTTTTATGTAATCAAGCATGGAAGTTGAAACATAACACTGAAAAAAATTGTTGTGTTTAGAAATCAAGGAAATGTAAAGATATCAAAAAAATTTATGTTCCAGGGTAAAGAACTGGAGTTTTTTTTAATTTAATTACCTAGGTATGCTGATTAATTACGATGGGAAATTCAGTATCACGCGGAAGTATGTTGCCAATCAAGGTCGGAAAACAGTTTTTGCAATCAGCTCAAGAATGAATAATTACTACGTAAACATAGAAACAAAATGTGCAGTTTTTGATACATATGTGAAAAGTGTTTTATCATATGAAGCTGTAATATGGGGTTTTCACAAGGCCAAAGATGTTGAAAAAATTCATGGTGACTTTTGTAAGAAAATCTTAGGTGTGAAATTATGTACTCCGAACAATATGGTGTATTATGAATTGGGCAAATTACCTCTGTATCTTTCAAGAATACTTCAAATTTTGAAATATTGGAATAAACTTACGAAAACAAACAACTGTATATTGAAAGCATGTTATGAAGAAAGATTTAGAAATAGTGACAAGTGGGTTACTGAAATTAGGAATGAATTTGATACGCTTGGTAATTAAAGTTATCTTTTGTTCCAAAACTTTGATACTCTTAGAGAATTTGTTATAGTTAAGCAAAGATTCTTTGGTGTGTATAGTCAAGAAATCCTGCATAGTATTAAGATGTCTACTAGAGAAAGTTGTATCAACTTAGTATACGCCATCACAGAATTATTTATCAAAACTTATTTAACATGCATACAAAAATGTATCACAAGCTTTAGACTGTCTAGTCATAAATGACGGGTTGAAGAAGGTAGATATGTTGATGAGAATAGAAATAAAAAAATATATGTATATTATGTGACTTGAATAGTGTAGAAGATGAATTCCATTTTATATCAAAATGTCCTGCATATCAAGATCTCAGAATCCAATATATCAAACAGTATTATGTTAAAAAAAACCTAGTGTCTTTAAGCTAATACAATTGCTAAGTGTTCAAATTCTCAAAGAAATGTCTAAATTGGGAAATTTTTGTTCAGTGCAGCACAACGAAGAAAAGATTTATTAAATTGTCTGTAGCTTAAAATAAGTATGTAAATATTTGTTATCTAAATGAAAGATTTGAATACATGTTCAGCTCAACGCACTTTTTAAGCTCACATGGTTTTTCGCACAATTTAAGGCCACGTTGTTGTAATAAAAATTACCATTTTTGAACTGCAGTACAATGACATAACCCTTCGTTATATTACATATATAATGTCAAGCATAAATGTCTTTTAAAATTATTAGAGAGGTTTAGTAAACCAACGTGTACGTGTAGCACCAGAAATCTGTGCAATACGTCATCACTTTTGCTTATGACGAATTTCTACACGTATCCTCTTCCACAGGTTACGTGTAGATTGCCAAGTACACGTAAGTCCAAACTTGTAGCTCACAATTCTTTAACTTTTGTTTATTTTTCAAAAAGTCTGTTTTTTCTAAAGCCTTAATATTTAATGCAAATACCGATTAAAAGAACTGAACGTCACTAATTGATAAATATAAATTTATAGGGAGTTAAAATCACAACATCTAGATTTTCGAAACATGCTTTGACCGATTAAGGATATAAGAACTCTGTACAAACTTCTTCTCATAAGAACATGCATATATTTATGTAAAAAGGTGATATACGTATTAAAATTATTGCTTTTTCGGATGATTTTAAAATGTAAACCACTTTTACATTTAAAACACTTACAAGTACAAGTACAGGTTATACTTTGCTAAACAAGAAAAAAAAATGTTAACGTGTACGTGTAATTCTAACTTGTACTTTACACGTACAAGTGAGCTTGCTAAACCTCTCTACTATTTTAAGTTTCCAAAGTGAATGTTTTAAAGGGAAATGTATAAATAAATGTTTCGACTATACGATTCTACCGTAGGTTTATACAAATTGTATAAAACGAACTTTCCTTGATACCATGTAGTTGAAAATTTTAAATTTTCTTCTTCAAGGTGAGTATTTTTAAAAACTCTTATTTAATTTACAATACTCCTCTTGGTTTTGTCGAAATGTAGCACCAAAAAGGGATAACATTGCAGAAGGAAACCACACTAAAGGGTAGGATAATGAAGTATTGTTTATTTTTTCAATAGTAAATTCCTTCTGTGAAAAGGAAAATTCTTCTGCATTTACGGTTTGAAACGTTAAAATTTTGCATTGAGATGAATCTCTCATGATTCTAGATTTTAGAAGTTGACTCTGAAAAATCCCACCTTATTAACATTGAAAGCAGTCAAACAGATGAAAAATATTATTACCACCCCGAGTTAAAGAGTCAAAATGTACAGAAAATACAACTTATGTAGTAGCTGTATTATACCCATGTCTACGTTTCTGTCAAGAGCTATCGCTTTCAAAAGAACGGATAAAAAGACAGCTGCGATTGACAAGAAACCAAAAAAATTCAAATGAGAATAGTTGTTATTTTTCAGCCATGAATATTTCAAAGTTCTACCAATTGATTTGTGTGAATTATGTTTCAGTAAATGAAATAAAAATCCAATTATGTAAACAAATAGTTACTTTTAAAAAGTATTTTGTTGTCTCGATACACAATATTACATCATAACAATGTGACCTTAATTTGTGCGAAAAACCATGTGAGTTTAAAATGTGCGTTGAGCTGTATATGTTTACCTTGTTTGTAATACATATAATTGTCTGATGTCCAAATGACATAAGGAAATAAAGAATTGAATTGAATAAATAGTTAAATAAATCTATCTTATATTCTCTTGCATTTTGTGGGTACAGTTTTCATCATTTGCATTACGTTTGTGCTGTCTAATAAATAATGAATATGAAAATGTTTATTTCATTTGTACACAAAGCAATGAGATAAAAATGGAAATGTATAAAAATTATTCTTTTTTTCTTTTAAAAAAAAATAAAGATTTGAAAACACGAGTACACTCGCAGGTGAACATGACGTGATGAATTGTAATATTTAACAGGTCAATCGAAGTCCAATCAAGGTCAACGCAGTCATAATAATAGAAGCGAAAAGTTTATTTTGAACATCTTTTTGTTAAAAAAGGCGACATCCATAAAATCGATATAGTTTTTGCACCGAGAAAGACTTTGTCGAGATAAAACGTTCCATTTCCACTATGGAAGTTATCGCAAATCTCGCTCGAAAGTATTACACTGCGGCCGAAATAGCATTGCCTTGAGTGTTGACACTATTGGATTTGACAACTGAACAATTTGAATCCCGGGTTTCATTGTGTAAAACAAGCGATTTAATTGGTTGATTAGGACCCGCCCACTCTCGTGCAGTATCCTTCGCCTGTTAAGTTGGAAAGCGTCCAACGGCCTTGTGATTGTCGAAAACCGACGGTGACTTTTTGAACAAAATACACAAACAAACTACAAAATCACTTTTTAGCATGTGATATATTCCTTTCACAGACGGTACATGTTTATAGCGTTCGAAGACACACCTATTTTCAATTTATTGTACATGTAATTCTGCCGATTTTCTATTCACGGCATTTTCCATTTTCGGTGTTGCACCACCTGCTAACGTAGAAAGCATACCCAGCGAATACCGGAGCACCTGATGAAAATATATATATATATATATATCCAGAAAAAGTATTTTTGTGGTATAAACACATTGTATATTTTTCATGATTTACATTTTTCTTACAACAAAAGTTTACTGTTTTGTTGTCAAGTTGACATTTATATGATTTTGACTGTCAAAAATAATACCATGTTTCAAATGTGTGTGTGCTACTGCTATTTTAACGGTCGTCATGGATATTATTAAAACATGCGATCAGTAAAAAGTTGAAATCCTTGTGGGTTTTTTTTTTCATGCAGTGCACTTTTTACTGTAATGGCGAATATTATCCATATGTTCACTATAAAATAATTAATATCACTGATACATTTTCCAAATTTAAGTACTGTACGTTTAATTTTATTGATGTACTGAAGAAAAAACGGGAAAACAGCCCCGTTTTTCAATCGAAGAAATATGCCCCAGGTGACAGGTATCATTTTAAGTCAACTTCTGCCAGACTTGGATGGGATTTTATTAATATGAAGATCATTATACAGGTTACCCACCCACAATAATTTAATAAGGTATTACATAGGTCCAGTATATACTTCGCTCAGTAAGAAGAGGCCTACCACTTGTTTACAGCTGTTTCCATGAGAAAGTGGGTGGGCCTATAGCAAAGCACCAATCAGACTCTTTGTTGGATATCGCAATTGTATTTCAGTCAGATTTATCAGTGTCGTCACTCAACGTATCAGTTTATCAGTCCAAGTGTATATTTTGAAGCAAGATTTGCGATAAAGTTCTTAGTGCGCTCTTTTGTTAAAGAAAAAATGTCGCAAAATGTACAAATCCCGCGAGATTTCTGTGACAAACGTAATATAAACATGTAAACACTATGTTGGATGTCGGTGAACAAATCCAAACAAAAACTGAATGAATCATTTTATTGTTGTGGACTTTCTATACATCTAGAGAAGAAACGACAACGATATAATTTTTTATTTATTGTTTATCTTATGTATATCTTATGTATATACTTATCATCTAAATACAATTCACATGCCTTGGAAATGTCATATTTCTTATAAATGTCAATGGATGATGGATTTATGGTTCTCGCTCTCTTACATATGTCTATTAGTTTATCTATTCTTTAATCGGAATGACAAATACATTTAACTTTTAAATTGGATTGAGATTTGCATGTTTTGTATTATTCACAAAGTCGTGCTGTCCCAGTCAGACTACTAAACGCGTTTTGAACAGTCCCGTAATGGAAATACAACGTATTATCGCTTAAGCGTCCTCAAACTAATAATCATTCGATGATTAACAGCCTGGGAAAATGGTTTTTCTTTGTAGATAGGCCCCATGCGAAAATAAGTAGTGATTACTGTATCGACGTCTTTCATTTTGTAATTGTAAACTAGTTCATAAAACACAAAAAGAGAAGTACAAGAATATTACTATTAGCAGCCGCCAGATAAAATATTTCTTCATCAGGCACCAAGCAGCATCCGTAAATTAATTATTTTATAGGGAAATTAATAATGACATAAATAGTTTTACCTTTGGTCCTACTTCTATCGCACACCACAGTGATACTGATACGGTTGCCGCTAACAGCAATGAAACAATACCTATAATCTGCAAGAAAAAAATTAGCATATCAGAAAGATCGTTTTGATTCTAAGAAAATTTTATTTCTAATTTATTTATTTTTTATGTTTAAAAAAAAATCAATTCAAATTCAAATATAGATATCAAAATAGCAATCTAATAAATACGTTAAATTAAATTAATGATGGGCATATTTTTTTGTGTCTGCGTATTGTGTTGGAAACTTTCGTTCATGGTCTAGATAACTTCTTTACGTACTAGTGTCATGGTCGTTTTGATCGGCTTATAATCTATCTTTTCAAAATCTTCTGCAAGATTAAAACATGGAATAGCGTAGATTATTTTAAAAATCCCGATGACAATTATAAATGCGGCCAGGATTATGTTGCTGCAACCAAGTCCACAGGAAGATAAATTAATTGTGTTTAAAATGGTGTAGACACTGCTGGGAGCTAAAGTTATGCAGAGGATTGCAATGCCAGTTGTCACCCAGGCACCTCCCAAAAGACCCTGTAAAAAGAGGATGGAATTTAGCAAGTAACCTTCAGCTTGGAAAACGTCCAGTAATCACATGCATTTCTTCTAGAAAGATATAACACAATTTCCATTGCTGTGTTCCTATTTCGCCTTAACTGTGACATTATATAAATGGTGCCTGTTTTGGAGGGTATCATTTGAAATTGACACCCCAAGGAAAACCATTGTCAACCGACGCGTCAGCGGAGGTTGACAAAGGGGTGTCAATTTCAAATGTTACCCTCCAAAACAGGCACCATTTATTTTATTATACTGAATGTCTTATTGATCAAGGACGTCAGCAAAAAAAAAAACCGTCGATCGTCTTTACGTTCATGTATAGAAAGATTTCACACTCACCGGTTCACTAATCTCCTTATTGTTTGTTCGATACTCGAATTAGAGTCATTTATCATATAAAGCTTCGTTATTTCTGGCTCGCAAGCATGTTTCCTACACTCGCAAGCATGTATTGTCTGTCGTTTGTTGTTTTCAAGTAAGCTTTATGCTTTTATTGACGTCAAGTTAATTCCGGTTCTTTCAAACGCGCAACTGACGTTTTGAGAATTCTACGGTGAACCGTACGCGCATAATTTCCACGCAGGTGGCATTACCGTTGTGTTACCCGTTGTCACGTGTGTTGCTAAGGCTCAGGGTAATCGAACGGATTGTTAACTGCGTCTAAACCAATCAGATTTTAGTATTTAACATGAAAGTATAATAAAATGGTAAAACATATGAAAAAGTTTTAAGGCAAAGTGGGAATCTGATAATTCCTTCGTTAATGTAATAACTAATTCAATTAGATGTTTGTTTTACCGCTCAGTTGATTACATAGTTTAAAAAGAAATATTTTACAGGTAAAATGAAAAGAAAAAGTAATATTTTAATATCATTGACCTGTAGAGTAGTTGTGCAAGTAAAAAATAAGAAATTTGCGAAAAAATATTAATTATTAATATTTAAATATCAATTAAAATGTAATTTTTTTATGGATGCAGTGTCATAGAAAATACAAATTAAATCTAAAATATATGTTAGTATTCTGAAGTACTTTTCTTCTAAGAGTCTATTAACTTAACTTTTTTCATCGATTTTTATACCCCCGCTCCGAAGGAGAGGGGGTATACTGTTTTACCCTTGTATGTGTGTCTGTGTAACAAATTTTCGTCGCATTTTTCTCAGCAACCACTCATCGCAGATGCTTGAAATTTTAACACTATCTTCTCTGATGCATGCCATACGGTGGGATACATTTTTGGTCAAATCCAATGTCAGCTTCCTGTTTATCTGTGCGTCTGTCCGTTTCATACATAACAAATTTATAAACAGTAAGTTCCAGTTTCGTCTCAATAAACCCTAAAAGGTACTAAAACGAAAGGGGAATAGCAACTTTTACAGTTAAGGCGAAATGGAAACAAATCTTTCCATTAAACAAATCTCTGACATAGTACATGTATTTAGAAATAATATAAAATTAAATTATAAAAGCTATACTGATCATTTAATTTCTTAAAGCAACAAGACGCCTTTGATAGATTTCTTTCATGGTTTATTCCTACTCTTACAAGTAAGAGCCTCGGTTAACGTCCCATCGCTCCTTATGTTACGCGGCGCCAAGTCAAAAGCATCCAGCCGTAAACCTCTAGCATGCTGGAGTAGGTTTATTCCCCCCACCTCTACTGACTAAATCCCTCAAAGGGGAACTTGTAGTTTTTTAATTGTTACCTCCGTTTTCTTGAATTTACAGCCTAAGTAAAATACAGTTTTAATAAAAAGAAATTTACTAGCACAGTTTATTTGATTAAAAAAACTATAATAAAAGACGCTATACAAGTATTTTTCACTCATATGCATGTCACTGTATGCCGGTGAAGGGCTTCAAATTTAGACCTATACTCTGCACTCAGGGCCATTGAGCAGTAAGGGTTCTTTAATGTGCCGCGGACCTACGTTTTTAAGGTCATATCCGAAAGACCCGTGACTTTCACCTTTAATGCCGACGGTTTAGCGAAAAAACAGTCACTACCTATGTAGGTTTGACGCGGCGCTGCGAACGAGAATAGAACCCGGGTCTCCCGATCACGAATCTACGGTGGTATATTTAGAACACGCGTTTTTTTTTAAATAGCAGAAAAAAATTATCTTGTGAAAACGACTTATTATCTTGTGAAAACGAGATATTATCTTGTTAAAACGACATATTATCTTGTGAAAACGACATAATTATCTTGTGAAAACGAGATATTATCTAGTGAAAACGACTTATTATCTTGTGAAAACGACATATTATCTTGTGAAAACGACATATCATCTTGTGAAAACGAGACATTATCTTGTGAAAACGACATAATTATCTTGTGAAAACGAGATAATATCTTGTGAAAACGAGATATTATCTTGTGAAAACGAGATATTATCTTGTGAAAACGACTTATTATCTTGTGAAAACGAGATAATATCTTGTGAAAACGACTTATTATATTATGTCGTTTTGAATGTGTTTTTTTTTTTTTTTTTTTGGAAAGGATGTTATTATCCACCCATTCTGTTGCCGAGATATGACCATTTCTGACAAATTAACTGTTCTTGTCATAAAAATTAACTCACATGGAAAGAAATAAAAAAAACTCGGCAAAAACTTTTAACTTTTGTGACAGAACGCTACGGAGGGGGTCACGTGACCGCCAATATCACGTGATTCGCGCAAGCGCAGAACGGTGGTTGATGTGTATTAAAATCGGGGAGGATTAATCTAAAATATAATAAACATTAAAACCAAATATTGTTTCTTGTATGGAAGCTATTCAATTAGTTTGCGAACTTTTTGATCACCCCTCGTACATTGTAAAACCCCAAAAAATAGAGTCCAAAAAGATTGACTCAAAGAAAAGTCAAAAAAAGATGTAAAGTACATGTAAAGGAGTGATTTAAAGGCATTAAGAATGAATCCAAAGAATAGAAGAATGATTCCAAAGAATGCCATTTTCAGGCAAAACAGGGTATTTTGAACTCAAGGGGTATTCATGGTCCCGGATATAATAGTACATATGATTGGCTGCCTTGCCATTACATGCCACTTACTTACTCTTGGTCAAGAATCGTAATAGAAATGTTGCATTTCCTTTCAGTTTTTATTAATTAGTATCGATGGGCTTCATTGGTTTATTCTGATCAATTCCATTACAAAATGATTTACAAGATTATAGTCCATTGTTCCAACAACAACATCCAATTTGTTCTATCAAGATAATTATAGTTCATGGAATTAAAGTCCCGTTTCCAATTATTATGTCACTGAATGTGGTACACATATAATGTACATCCTGGTTTAATAAACTTTTATTTTATTTTACTGTCAATTCTAAGTTCACTATTAATAACAAAAATGATAATGATATGAAAATAGTCCAAATTTAAAATGTTCAAATGTTCTAAACCCTATAGCTTTACAGTAACTCAGGTGAGTGATGTAACGCATGTGCTTCTTATTTAGAGTTGACATGCAGGGATCCTCGTTTTTATTGACAGATAAGATTTCCTTCCATCTCCCAACTGAAAAAAAATATCTGAAAAATGTAAACAAAAATTTTCAATGAATATTGACTTTGAACCTGATTTTTGGATAGCAGACAATTCGAATATACCCTGAATTCTTTTTTAAAGTCATTACTTGCTCGGCCATTCTTCGCTTCTTCGATCTCGGTGACATTTGAGTGTCCATTTAGGGCAAGAAAAGCAAATAAAACATTTATAAACTTAAAGCAATTATGAGCTGCAAGTTTGATGTCGAAATGTTTTGCTGCAATTTAGTAATTAACTATTTAAATGACAGAAAAAAGAACATAAAGGAATTTCTATTCTTTATATATCAGACAAAAAACTATTTATAATTGCTTTGATTGAAGAAAAATTACATTATTGTCATCCTGTATAATATTGAATTCTAAAGAAATCTTTCTTTGAAAACAAAAATAATTCTTTATATCAGTCTAAATTAAACATGATGGTTCAAATAACATTCAAATTCATCATAATAGCATAATTTTAACAGCAAAATTAATTCCTCCATAAAAGAGCTCGTATTGCTTTAATTTTTTTTTCCAAATTAATTAAATTTATTTTTTTTTTCTTATATAAGAGGTACTGTAAGCAATGAGCTCTCTAAATGATACCCCCGCCTCCCATATAAATGTAATGGCAGTATCCATGTTTTGCTATGGGAAACCCAAAATATTCAAGTTTGTACAAATCTTGACCTCCGGGGTTAGGGCGGGGTCACAATTGACGATCAAAGTTTTACAAAAGAATATATTGGGAAAATCCTTAAAAACTTCTTTTCGAGAACAGCAAAGACATGATTGGTCATATTTATAAAAAAAAAAAGTATCCCCAGGGAAGATTTCAACTTGTTTAAATCATTGGGTTAGGGCGGAGTCACATTGGACTATCACCGTTTTTACATAGGAATATATAGGAAAATGTTTATCAAAGCGTTTGGTTGTTAGATTACCATTCCCATCACCGTCTTTTTTTTCAAAGCAATATGAGCTGCATTTTTGAAAATTTCATTATGCTGATAAAATGTGTTATTATGATTACTCTGTACATAATTTAAACCCTTATGATTAATGAGACCAAAATGAAGTTTAAAAATGCTTTAGAAAAAATATTTCTGTACGACCGAATAAACAGTATTATATAAGAAATCATCATTGTACAGGGCGACAATAATTCAATTTTGCTTTGATCAAATCGTATAAAAAGTTCTTCCAAATCATAAAAGAACAACAGAAGTTTATAAATGGTCCATTTTCCTGTCATTGAAATAATTCATTACCAATTTGCAACAATTTTTTTCGATGTCAAACATGCAGCTCCTATTGCTTTAAGTATAATATAATAAGAAACAGATGTGTCAGACTGTGGTACCTTTTATCTCAAGCTCCCCAGGATATATGATCGTATCGACATAAGTACTCTTGAAGTTTCTCCTTCACTACTGTTAATGTTTGAGTGAGGACTAAAGAAAGTTGAACATTTACTGAAACTCGCTATGTATCTTTGTTTGTCAGGATTCTTATGAAGTTTCGGAATCCAATATAGATATGGTAAAAGTATCATATTCCATCTGGAATTTAATGTGATATCATCTAAGATAGAATACCATATTCCAAAATCCAGTTTGACTTTCGTTTATAAGGTTTAAATTCTCTACATAGCAATTCAAACGTTTGCATAAAATGGAGGTAAAAAAATTTTCCTATTTCGTCGTTGTAGATGATTTCCTTGCACGTTTGTTTCCACATGGGTAGGTGTAGGTTTGTCATCATGGGTTGGGTAGTTCCGGGCGTTGACATGTTCTTTGTATCTTTGTGTTCATACATCTTACCATCTACACGTGCCAGCTATATATAGTTTGTCCAAAACAAGTTTCACACGTCTTTTTTCTTTCATCTACTTGCGCATAACTGGATATACCTTGCGCCGTTTGTCCTCTACCTCCAATGGAAGCTGTTCGTTTGTCCAAATCTTGGATTCCTTTAGTCTGTGTGAGGCACATTTTCTTTTCTTTATAAAAACTTAACATTGCCACAATGTTCTTTGGTATAGCTCTGAACTCATCTGGTTTTTCTGAACGATGAACTCTCTAAAGGAATTTTGTCAAGTTTTTTTTACTTGTTTTCAGTAATTCTCGCAAAAACAATTTACAGTTTTCTTCTCTGTTTTCTGGGATTCTGGTGAAACTAGTTATCTCTCATGGACCTAGAACTTGAACTACGGTACCTGTAACCCTTAGAGGGCCTCTTAATTGAGTGTGAGAATTATATTGTTGATGTAGGAAGTAGACGTTCGGGAAACACACCTTCTTCGCCAATCTATTATTGCAGCCCGGATGACCGGGCTGCTCTATACATATAAGTTTAAGTGTTGGTGTATGGGGATTGAGGTGGGAGAAGTTATTCAGACTTAAAGGTTTTGTAAACATTAAAATGATTGTCAATCAGAATGTTCTTTCCCTTTATAAATTACGAGATACATAATATATTTACTTCCATAAAGTGAATTTGTAAAAATATATATGTTTTTGATATTTTATATATAAAGTTGGTTCTCATTTACCATCGAAATATTTAGAACATCGAATTTTTCTAATAGCATGAAACGTGCTTTACACAGTTCGTGTTTAATATTCTTAAAGTGAAATACATTTTTAAAAATAGGTATTGCATGAGTTTAGTTTCAATTTATATTTCAGGCAGCCAAAATTTACTTGAGGAATACTTGATATCGCGATTACTTAACTTAGCGGAACTCTTTCGCGATGGAAGTAGGAAACGTCTGTTGGGTGGGGGCAAATGTGCTATTTAATATAATGCAAGATCGATCATTGTAGCATTTACAAGGACAGATAAGTAAAAAATCCTGGTGGAATACTTTGCTAAACAATCGCTGAACCAGCCTAATATATTTTTGAGAGGAGGCAATCCTAAATTGTTACATTTTTAACGATATTTTTAATTAAGCGAACTCTTCTAGTTAAATTTTCATTGAAAATCGTCACATTTTAAAGCAGATAAAATATTCTAAACTTTCCTTATACATGTTATATGACAATATAGTATTTGGAGTTCAATATCTGGCAAAACGTTGTGATTTAGGCATTAAATTGTTGGAATCAGTTGATTGTCACTACTGTAAACAATGTCATGTGCCCCAGAAATTTAGACCTTTCTCGACTCCCCCGCAAAAGAGCGGTAGTAAGTTAGATAACTGCGAGGTACTTATTGGTAGTCGCGATATTACGTATTGATAAAGTTTATCAAGGGTATCGTTTTTGTTCGATTTTCATCCGATTATAGGTTTTCAAAAAATTCTCAACTATCGTCTCTATCATATAGACGCATGCTTTTTTCACACATAAAGCGGTTTAACGATCAAGACTCATTGTTTACTTTATTTATTTCCCGGGCGACAATTGATGTTTACATCAATGTTTTCTTGTTAATTCGGAAAATAAGAAAAGTACGATGGGAGATATGAGCCGTCAAAATACAAGTAAGAGTAGCTCAATTATGTACGCAGAATCAATGGCAAAACGCATGAAGTAAATAATAATATAAATTCGTACATGATGAAATCTTGAGACAAAATACACTTAGATCCTTAGATTTATTGGGAAGATTATCTGTAAACTTAGAAGGGACAAAATCAAATAAACGTTTCTGATTTTCCCTCTATTTCCTCCTGTTCCGCTCATTTTTATTGTTTAATGAATGTTGTGCACCTTACTTCAATTGATCACAAAATGCAGCAAGATTGTTTTTATTTTCGTCTTTGATCCCTCGGTTAAAGAATGTTAAGTAGGATTAATATGAAAAGATTATGAAAATAATCGAGAGATTCACAAACTTCTATGTTTTAAATTTTAAATTTCAAAAGCGTATGTTCATTACTTTTTCTTAAATAACATTTTTGTTACTCCTTTCTCTAAGAGCCTTAGTTTAAAGCACACTGTATTCCGACGTCAACCTACCTATCATTTACAAAATCGTTTAATCAGTTATATAATATTTTTAATTACATCTTTAAACCTGTAATTTCTTAATAATGTTTAATTCTATAAATAAAAGGAAAGAGGTGGTTTAACAAGTAAAGACCGAATCCAACTCGAGTATACATTACCATTTTTTAGTTTTATGCAGTCGTAGGTGCAACATAACTCCTATTATCCCAAGTATTGTAACTCTAAGGTCAGACGACACGTTCCTCAAATGTATCTTTTGTATTTCTTTGTATTATATTTTTAAACAAGATGTGTTTGTGAAACACTACGCACCCGGCAGCAACAAAAAAAATATTTTTTCAGCTTATAGGCCACAATCAAGGTCACAAGGTCATTAATCATGGTGTCAATTGAAAGAACTTGATTAGTAAAGTATGCATACCAAATATGAAGTCTCTATCTTTTATGGTTCAAAGGTATGGTGAAGGTTCAAAAAAGCTATTTTTAACATATAGGATACTGTCAAGGTCACAAGGTCATTGACCTTGGTGTCATGTGATAGGACTTAATTAGTGGATTAGGCATGCCAAATATGAAGTATCTTTCTTCGTTCAAAAGTTATGGCAAAGGTTAAAGTTTGCAGAAAAAAGCTAAATTTAGCGTATAGGTCACAGTCAAGGTCACAAGGTCATTGACCAATCTTATCAGTGGTGTTTGCATACTAAATATAAAGTCTCTGTTCTTATGAAATGTGGAAAAAGTTTCATATAGGACAAGTTATTCTGGGTATGCATACCAAATATGAAGTCTCTTTCACTCATGGTTTAAAAGGTATGGCGAAGGTTAAAGTTTGCAGACAAACAGACAAATAGACAGACAGAAAGACAGACAGACAGGACAAAAACAATATACGCCTCGGATCTTTCGATTCGGGTGCATAAAAATATGCATATTTTTCACTTTCTTGTGATTTCTACACCAGATATATCTGAACAATCGGACACATTTCAGACGAAATGTTAGTTGAAGTGTAGGCCGTCTCCGGTTCTTCTATTACACGTTTTCTAGAATAATGCCCTGTTCACACGGAGAGTTTATTTAAGGAATAACTTTCTTTTTTTGTCGATTTTTGATTTTGTTTGAAAATTTTTTTATGTAAAATTTTCGATTGAACATCTTCATGAAATTGAAAAATCTGACAGTTATTCCTTATATTTACATGCTTTGATTCCACCAGTCCACGTGCTCCAAGCCCTGCTTCTGTCTAGCTGTTTGTTCGCCCTGCACGTGTTTTTTTTGGAACCGCGCAAATACATTGATGGAAATGAATTTATACTTTGTAATTTTATCTCAAACAAAGACATTGGAAATGTAAATATATCGAATTGAACACAAGTTACTGCGAATTAGCTTTGCTTAGCGTTCACACTGAGAATTTAATGCGAATTACTTTAATTCGAATTAATTTCTGTGCATTAAATTAAGCACAATTATAAGATGTTTCTATGTTTCTACTTGTGATGCATTTACCAGGATTATACTGACGATTTTCAGATGCATCTTTAAAACAATTCCTGTTTTATTCTGACTGTTGTTTGACTCATCTGCAGGTTTACAGTTGTGTTGATCACCTCCTGCCATGATATAACAAATCTACAAATGAAGAAAAAATATTTCAATAATTGAGAACATAACATATTGACTTTAATAGAGTTCTGGCAGTATCTATGTATGTACGAGAAATATGTTGATCTTTCAAAGAAAACTGATTGTAACTGTATAGCTTTAATATGAATATTATTTGTAAAACAAATCATTCAAGTAATTTAGTGATTTCAATTCATACACGTAGGTTAAAAGTCCGTCAAGATATATTGAAGTGCCTGAAATATGAGAGAAAATATTCAAAAGTTTTTAACCTGATCTCTGATTTTTTTTTTTTTTTTGTTGTTGTTTTACTTAAACAAATATACACATACTTTTTTTAATTATAAAGGAATGCGTTTAGGTTTTTTGCGAGTTATTGGTGTAAATCACACAAACTTGTTACGTGTTAGAGACTTTTATCCTTTTGGAATTTGCATTAATTTTTTTTATGCGAAATTTCAAAATTTTCTAAAAATCGGGAGAGGTTTTAGTCACAGATTCTCAAACTATAGTCTCAATACATTGTAGAGTGTATTCGATTAAGACAACCCGTGTCGTATAGTGTTAAATATACGCATGCTCACTGATTGAACTCTAGTGATCTAAATACACCATCTCGTGTTGTTTAGTGTTTGTATAAATATGGCGGGGAAAACAGTATATTCCCTGTATATCTGGTTTAAACAGAACAAACCATTGATTAACAAACAATATCCAATAACCAAATAAAGAATATCAGATAATTATATACAAGACCTCAAAGCTGAAATAAATTGTTGAGCAAAATGTATTTTTTTTTTTACAGATACATGTATTTTACAGATTATTTATCCTTGCAATATCATTTAACAAGTCAACACGTCCTCTTATTAAGAAAAAAAAAAGTAGCATAAGAATGTTTTCACATACATACATGTCAATAGTACTGGTATTAAATATTATTGTGACGTACCATCGTTTTTGAAAGGGGCCAAGCCAGAGAAAAACCAACAAAACTCCTATTTAGTTAGAGGAGGGGGGTGTAGGTCCCACTTCCTTCAACACCAAATTTTATTCATACAAGACGACTTCACCCTTGCTTGGCTTTACTGTAACAAAAAAGGGGAGGAAGCTGTCGGTGGTCTTTCAATGAAGATTTTTTAAAAGTAAAGAGATGTTTGGAAAAGAAGTGTGGGGAGCGCTTCCACCAGCTGCTACGTGCCTGCATTCTCTCCCCCCGTAACATTTTGCATGGGGTATAATAATTGGTCAGAAAAGTACCATAGCTGACAGTTTATAATAGTAATAATAATAAATTCTTTTATTTAGACAGGATAGCACAATTATTACATATGACTAGTTTACATTGTAGTCCTGTATAAAACATATTTACAGACAGATATAAAAAAAAGTAGAAACTAGAGTTAAAAAGAATATATGCATAGCATATTATATCAGACATATTTGTACATACTAATAAATAAACTACTAGTATTAAATATTGTGCCATACAGTTTTTATTTATATAGCTTTAGTCATAGGATGTGAGAGACATATACTTTTACCAAAAAATGTGACGCCGGTTGGAAAGGAAACTTGAGCTTATGTGTTTATTTCATGGTCTTACATGACTGTAGATTTTAATTTTGAGTCTGTAAAAATAATTTCAATATTTCAACTAAAATTTTTTTTTTGAAAAAATACGCATGAAATTGTTCAATAATTATTACAATTGTAATTAAAGGCTGAAAAGGTATTTTCTATATACTTATAACATTTATTGTAAACAAAGAATCGGTTTGTTCTGGGGACCCGGCCTCCATATTTATAAGATTACATTGTAATATATGCATGTAACTGTAATTGCTCTCACATTTGATCCTGTAATTATCTTAAAACTGAATTATTAATAATAATGATTTAACTTCATAAGGTAATTAACACGACATATCTATGCTGCGATTGTTAAATCTATAAAAATAATTTTTATTGGTGAATCATTATGCATCTATTGGACATTTTTGTAATCAAGGGGCCCGTTTTACAAAAGAACTTACACCTAAAATTATGGACAGGAACTTGCGTAATTGAGAAATTGTGTACATATTTCCACATATTTCCACATTTTTGTTTAAAAGTTCAAATATTGTTACATACTTAATATTTTGATGTATTGATCTCTGCTGCAGAGGAAATAAAGAATGTCTGTCTGTCTGTCTGTCTGATTTTCATACGTTTTAACATAAATTTGATGTGATTTGGTGCCTAACTAAATAAAATATGATATCACACTTCTTTATGTTCCATTTTGGCTGTTGAGTTTTTAGAGGTATGTGCTCTGAGACATGTTGTATGAAAATTAACCTGCAAAGATATGTATTTTATGGGTGATTTAGTTAGTTTAAGACTTATTTAAGGTATTTAAATAAAGAAATATCAGTTTGACAGAAAATTCTAAAAGTATGGACCAAACTTAAATACATTGTTTAACCAAACTTTTGTCATACAATGTAAGTTTATACAAGCCTTAAAGCAAATCACACAAAAATAAAATTTAATTATTAATAGTCCCCTCATATGATAGATTTAAAAATCGTTCAGTTTATATGGAGAATATAGTAAATACTGAAGTATCCCCCTAAACAATGACAAACTGTAGCAAACCACCACTAACCAGAAAAACAACTTCTAAATAATTTTATTTGGATATGATTGCACTTCATCATGTTTAGATAATTTTGGTTAAAGGTTGTCTTTATATTGAAAATGTTGAAAATTTGTATTTAATTTTTCTTCTCAAAATTATTTTAAGATTAAACAATTTGTCTTAAAGTTATACATCCGTTTACAATGACTTTGTGGCGCAGTGATATGGTTGCTGGATTGTGGACATAATGATATATCGTGAGTTCGAGTTTCACAGTGCGTGTTTCTTCTCTATGCTTTTTTTTCTCTGTGCATTTTTCCTACGTTTTCTTTTATTATTTTATAATACATGTATAAATTTAAGAGATATATAATACAACATTACACTTTGAAATTTAAAAAAAACCTCTAAAATTACTTTTACAAAAGTCATAGCTGCTATTGTTTTATTTTTAAAATTTTCTAAAAAAAAATCTTGTTTAGCATAAAAGTATTGAACAAGTAAAATTAGTGTCATGTAAAAACTTGCAACTATGAAAATATAACACTGGTCCACAAATGATTACATACACGTAGTTTGATCTTGAATTGAAAAGGTACATGTATCTATAAATAGAAACAGGTGATTTCCTTTAAATACTTTAGTCGGCCGTGTCGTCGGTAAGGCAGCTATGGATTTGTGAAATTATGCAGACCTATTAAGAAGCGAGACAAAAATAAATGATTAACATACCTCTTAAGTTAAAGTAAGGTCAGAAGATACCGTTTCTCAAGGTAAATGCATGAGTATCAACAAATTAATTCAAACCTGTACAAAAGAAGGCATAATACGTTTATGGTCATACAAGAATAAAGATGAAAAGTCCTATAATTAAGGAATAAACAACAATGTTAAAAAGTTCTCTGGGAAATGAACTTTTAGTTGGTCACATGATCAAATCCTGTGAAGCCCGAAGGGCTTCTCAGTAGATTTGATCACGTACCAACTAAAAGTTCATTTCCCAGTGAACTTTTTAACATTGTTGTTTATTACTTATATTTACATTTGAAACGAATACATTTCGAGTTAAATTGTATTTATTACAAGAATGGGCCAACGTATTGCTATGTAGTGACGCGCAATAAACTAGAAGTTGTTTGGTCAAAATAACACATCTCTCTGTGATCCGGTTGCGCTATGACCTCTGACCCCCAAATGAAATTCACACAGAATTGAACGTATTTTCTCTTCAATAGGTTCATCTAAGAAAGATATTTGCAAATGTAAATATTATGAATTGAACATAAATATTATCATATGGCTCAAACTCCAAGCTTTGGAATTTCTTGCTATGCAAAGAAAAAAAAACAGTCCAAATTTTCCCTGTGTATAACTAAGCACATTTTCTTCCGATCTCTTGAAGTTCTTGGTCTCTTGAACCAAAAACTTAGTCACATTATCCAAATGTTTATTGTATTTAACTCTTGGCCTCTAGAAATGTTGATAACACAAACACACAATCAAGCGTGTTATTAGTTAGGACTTCTCAGATATCAGATAATACCTGGAATGAATAATTTGAAGTACAAAAGTGTAACTTCACCCATGTGTCGTCCTGTGGTTGATAATTACACCAGAAAAAAATCACGAGGAATTTTATTCATATTAGCACACTGCGGGTGTGACAGGTCGGCAGGGGATGCGAACTCCTCTATGGCACCTCAAGCCTGAATTTTTTAGCTCCAATTTTGTAATGTTTAATGGACTTTTGAGCTTGAAAACTGTTTGTTATCTTCATTTGTTTCACTCGATACATTTCATGATCTATACATGAAGCTTACATTCACCAACATTATCTAAATGATCTCTAAAAACATCAGATCGACTGGTCACATCTACCTGTTATGATCTGGCCAACAAAGGACAATTTATCGTGTAAATAATACTCAAACAATACGACTTTGAAAAGTCAGGCGGCACTCAGCTTACCACGACTATGAAATTGCTGAATATAGGCAAGTTTTTGACATGATTGGTTGCATCAACTAGTTTTTTGAATGGTCTTGTTTGAAAAATTGTTCGTACATAGAGGATGCTCTTGCATATCGGATCACCTTGGAGACAAAAATTCTATATGAAGATGATAAGGGACCATTGCTACATAAAAAAGAACGTTGATGAAATGAAATTGAAGTTATTATTTTTATGATAAATAATGAAGACAAAAGTAGTGGAAGGAAAATCAAAGGTAATCTAACAACTAAGCTCTATGAAAACATGACGACTTCAACTTTTCAATCGTCAACTTCCCTTACGTATGCAGCAATATACCTTTAATACATGCCTACAGAGTTTATATCTCTCAGTTGATTTGATAAAACAAGGACATGCTCTACGTATATACAATTTCTAAAACGGGGTAAATTATTGAGAAACAATTTGATGAAACAAGGATATCAGCAGGCTCGTTTAAAGTCATCAAGAAGCTTACGCGGATGTGACCGGTCGGCTGGAGATGCTCACTCCACCATGGCACCTGGTCCCACCTCTGATGTTTTAGAGGTTTGTGTTTGCTCTGCTTCTACGTGGTGCATTGGTTAGAGGGTGTACGTGCTATGTTTTCCGAGTAAGTAGTTGATCCTTAGTCCCTACATGGTTCGAATTCCATGCTGCACGTGGAGATTAATCATTTGGAGCAATGTATAAACTGAGGTCCTTAGTCACTGTGTGTTGGTACGCAAAAAATACTCACTGCTTAATGTACCTGAGTTCCAGGTATAGATATAAATTTGCAGCGCCTGGGGCGTCTTCATATGAATGAAAAATCTGGTGAGGTACGTTAAACAAACAAACAATGTATAGATTATAAAAGTAAAAGGCGACAAAATACAGAGAATAAAAACGAGCTTTTAATATTAAAATTTCAATAGTCAGTTTACTTTTGATAAGCGAAGAATATTTCGTAAGGATTAAATGTCCTAGTTTCTGAACATTTTTTATAAGAAAAAATAATGATACTTATTTTTTTAACATTAAAAATGTCTCTGTATGTAAATTCAAATATTTGATATCATTGCATAATGATCTCTTGGATGTTTGACATCATAAACAAAAATGTATTTTCAATTTAAACTGAGCAACGACCCAGAATAGCTATTGAAATAATAGGAATTACTTTCAAGCCATATCTAAAAACTTGGTTTAGTTTCGAGGCTAAGTGTTTTGAAGGTTAGAATTATCTCGAATATCAGATAAAATTATCAGGCATATCAAACTATACACTTAAATCTATTTTTTGACGTCAAATTCCAAGAAAATCGTAAAGATAAATGGTACGGGAGGTGATACTGCTTTGAAATTCTTCCAAAAAGGTCGAAGAAATATTAAGATCCCTCTCAACACCATTACAAACTGTTTCTGGACATTTAGAAAAATATTTTGCATTTCTATTTATCAGTGAATAGAAATCAATGTTGTTTACTTCCATAGAGAAAATACTTGTAAATAACATGTTCAATTATTTTATTTTGGCCTTTTAAAATGTTGAGAACTTTTTAATTGATTTAAAATTAAGTAATTTAGTGTAAATTATTTTTCTAAGAACTTACAGTGTAGAAAGGAATTTTAATTAAGAGATAACGAACAGAATTCAAGCTGAAAAGATCATTTAACAACCCAAAATAGTGTCAGAGCAAACTTGGGCCTCCGAAACATTAGAGGCGGTATCAGGTGTCATGGAGGAGTGAGCTCTCCCCCCCCCACCCCCCACTCGCCAATCGGTCACGCCTGCTGTGTGCTTCTTGTCATGATCGGAAAATAACGCAAAAATTTTCGACCATTCAGTGTGTAAATAATGGACTAACAATTAGAATAAAAAACGTCAGTCAGCTTTTGATAAAGTGTATTTGCTGAAGTCATTGTATCGACCATAGAACTTACAAAATGATGACTTGAAACAAGATTACTGAAATTCTTTCTGATTCAGCAATTTGTTTGTCTATAATGTACCTCGTTTTAGAAATTGTACATACCCAGAGCATGCTCTTGCGTATTGAATTAACAGAGAGATGCAGATGATGAAGGTATATTGCTACACAAGTAAGATATTGACGATTGAAAATTTAAAGTCATTACAATTATCATAAAGCTTGGTTGTTAGATAACCATAAACGTCTATTTCAAGTAAAGTATCCAAATATGAAATAGATGTATCAGATTCTGTGGTATCTGTTATCTCAACTTCACCGGGATATATCGTACCGATATAAGAATGGAAATATCTGTTGTTATTTGACAATACGTCGACGATATATATAAATGTCGAGTAGAAAGCCGCAGCAAGTGTTTTATTTTTTTTCACGTGCATAATTTTGGACAAATTCTGCTTTAAATGAGTATAAAGTAAAGGATCAAAATAGTAATTTTTCAATATAAATATATATCGTACATACAAAACTCAAGGCTACATTAGACTACTAGCGAGAAAAAGATATATCACAATTGCTTTTACATGCTTAAAACAGAAAGGCAATGATTCTCCCCATTATATAAAACATAAGGTATCGATTCCTGTTCTGTATTTTCAAATCAATATTTCCTCTATACATACTCATATCGAATAGTCATCTTGATTGCTCCATTAACAGAAATCCCCAAATCCAGGACTCTACTTACCCTAAATTTCCTGAGTTGAATTATTATATGTGTATAACCTCACTAAATATCCTCTTTGCCACGTTGAAATCAAAGAACGATTGAAAAAATCTGAAAATAATATTAATTTGTATTATATAAAGCAAGTTTTCACCTTTTCATTGATGAAATAGAAAATATAACAGCATTTCACATTTGTAAAGCGAAAAAATAGAAGGCGTTTACCATGATTACAAATTCGTGAATATCTTGAGGCTTTGCCAACAATCAGAATGGTATCCAAGCCTGCACTTATTACGTAATTCAGAATTCAATCATGTGACCTAGATTCTGAAAATGAGGTCTTAATCAATAAGAAATCGTTTAAGAGCTGCTGACGGATTTTTTTGTGTAGCCTTTTTTTTTAATTCATCGTGTACTCTCTTTGCAGAAAATCACTCTGATTATTTTTGAAATTTAAGCAGGTGTTAAAATAAAAAGAGGAATTTAAAAAAATACTGACTTTGTTCTGTGTTATTCAACTGCTTACTTTAGCATTTTGTTATATGATATGTTAATGATATATAGTAAAACTCGGTTATAATGAAGTCACTGGGACCTATTAAACTGCTTCGCTATATCCGTACTTCGTTAAATCCGTATGAGGAATTTATAAAATTTGTATAACTGGGTGATCCAAGTTAATAAATTGATTTGAACACGATTTGGGAAGATTTTTTATTAAGCTTTAAATGTAACATTAACACAGTTTACTGTTTTCTTTTTTACATTAAAAATAATTTTTACCAAACAATAGAGTTTAAGATTCTCTTCAACAACATTGTTAAAATTGAAATGGGCTTCATAGGTTAACTATTCATCTGTTAAATTTTCAAAGTTGCGTCTAATTAAAATCCCATGGGCAAACTCAAACGACTTCTAATTTTTGTCTCTTTCAAATCTTGTATCATTATTACACTTATCTTGTAAGGAAACATCTTAAAATCAAACTTGAGTATTTTATGAAAACTAGCTTTATCAAAAAGGTGCTATCTTGTTATGTTGGACCAGTCTAAATAATTTTTTAAAGTTTCATTATCAATTGTATTAATGTTCTCGTTGAATCAGTCTTTTCTTGGTCTTCTTATACCAGAATTAAGTCGTGTAACTTATGGTGCCTTTAACTTCAAACTCCCTTAAAACTGTAAATAAGTATTCTGTTGATCACTTTTATTACAGGCTGTTGTTTTTACAAGGTTCGAAGTAGCAGATTTACACCAATAGTAAAGTTTGACAATTTTTACCAGCTGTTCACATGAAGGTTCCATATAAAAATACGATGACGTCACAAGGATTTTATAATTACCGGACTATTTAATTTCTCAACTTCTTAAAAAATTCTCAAAAGTTTGACAGATAAAAAAATATGCTTATACACCAGATGTTTGCAAAATATGAATGCTTTTGATTTGATCAAGGTTAAGATAATTAAAATTGCAACATATATTTTGGGATACCCTGAATACCAGTCGACAAAATGGTAACTAAATTCCCACTATTGGAATTCATTCATACAAATTGGTAGTCTATTAGTTATACACTGAATTGACGAAGGATTTTTCCTCTATTTCCCGATCATGACAAGGAGCATACGGCAGGTGTGACCAGTCGGCAGGGGATGCCCTCTCCTCCACGGCACCTTATCCCACCTCCGATGTTTTGAAGGTCCGAATTTTCTTTGCTCCTATTTTGTATTATTTTATGGACTTTTGACCTTGAACACTGTTTGTTTTATCACAATTTGTTTCATGCTAGTATTATTTGACAATATTCAGGGAAAATATGTTTTAAATAAAGAATTTTGAAGAGGACCAAACGTTAAATATAATCCAAAATACTAATATTATAATCACTTGTAAGACAGCCTTGTATTGGAAAGTTGTTAAACGAAACTAAATGAGAACATATTTCCAACAAAAATGTTTTACCTGGAAATCCGTGTCATTGATTTAAAATTTAGAATTGTTATAAATAAATATCCATTACGTAATGTTTTGTTGCTTGCTTAGTAACGCAAACAAGGAAGGGTATTTCAAATTATCGATCGTCTGAATTAGAAAATGTAAAGGAAGTGCTAAACAAATTTAAGTGTGTTTGTTTTTATACATCTTTTTGACGTTCTTTATTTCAATTTTTAATTTTATATCAGATTTTTTAAAAAAAAATGACATTAATGTACTATTTGAGTATTAGCAGCAATAAATCAATAACTTCAGTCTCACTGCATTGGCAGTGCATTTAAAAGGCAGACTGAAAGTGATTGATGCATATACAGCAAATAATATGGACACAGTTTTAATTTACCTGCCCAATTATAATTTAAAAATCTCCTCTCAATTTGTAATATATGTTTAATTCTAAAAATGTGATCACACACGCAGCATTAACGAAAAGCACATTGTCTTTTTTTGTCTTCATTTAAACAAAATCGTGTAATTTATCCAGCTTTTAGGTAACAAAAGTGCTTTCTGCAATATCCGGTTATGCTGCATAACAACGTTTTTCAATATTTCCAAGTCTAAAAATATACATACCTAAAAAAATCTAGTTAATATCCATTACTAAAACTCTATAGTTTCATGATTGGTTTTTCAATTATTATTGATATCTATAAATTACTTTCGTCAAACAAAGAAAAAAGTCCACAAAGCTAACAAAATAGACGTTTACCTGGTCCCGTTGGTATAGAGGCCTCTGTGTTTTTTTTTATAATGGTTGCCTTAAATACTATTTAAAAAAGTCGAACAAAGATATCATTTTTCGCGGAACAATCTAACATGGTCCCCAAGGTCGACTTAATGATACCCCACTTGATTAACTTCCATTGATTCAAATCATGAAATTGGAATAAAACGCTAATTTTCTGTCTTGGAATGAAATGCTAAATTATTTCTGTAAATTGTAACATGATTATGTTGTTTACTCTTTATATCTCCCGCTTGAAAATGAAAGTGTATATTGTGATCGGGAAAATGTATTTGCTGACAATGTCATTGTATCGAGGAAAAAGAACTTACGATCTGATGACTTTAAGCGGGACATCTGAAAAAGATATTCTTGTACCATCATCTTTTTGTCAATAACCTATCTCGTTTTAGAATTTGTACACACAAAAAGTATACTCTTACGTATCGAATCAACTAAGATATATAAACTCCTTATGCAGGTGATTACGTAAGGGAAGTTGACGATTGAAAGGTTAAAGTCATTATCTTTATCATAGTTTAGCTGTTAGATTATCATTAAGGTCTTTTTCAAGTGAAATATCCTAGAATGCATTATATGTGGCAGATACTGTGGTATCTTTTATCTCAAGCCCATAAATCACGATTTAAAGGCCATAACAAGAGTTTTCTTCTTTTAAAGTATAAGATTTTGGACAAATTCGGCTTCATATGAATACAAAGATATGAAATAAAAACTTTTGAAATGTTAGTAATTGCCTATTTTATGGAAATTTTGACAACAAATGATTTTTTGTTGTGTGAAAATGTTAATGTTTTATCATTATAAATTGTTAAGTTTATACTTCTGTTTAACGTCCCTCTCCAGAATATTTCACTGATATGGAGCGTTAAGTGCAAAAATTACATATTAGTGTTTGGAATTAAAGATATAAGTTTCCAGTTTTTCAAACTTAAGATAAATTGATTGCCCGTTTACAAATATTTTTCTTCTTTATTCAATATAATTCAAGATGATTTTGTGTGTTTTGTATCATATCAAAACGCTAAAGTGACTAAATAAAAACCATATTTCAAATTCATTTTTAAGGCATTGAAAGTTTTACATTTATGGAAGTATATGCATTGTATTGGAAATCTATAAGAAATATGAACGGTATAAATTGAACTAGCAGCTATAGTTAGTAAGATGATGTTAAAAAACTGTCAGCATAGACAAAAACGTTCTTAATAAGAAATTGGAATTATTCTATAAATTTAATAAACATAAGTTAACATTATGAATTTATTGACTGAGTTCGAGGGCAACATGCGTTTTGTCGGACCCCAGAATCAAATTGTCTCCCTTAGTAAGACATGAACAAGGAGCAATGGAGATTCCGGTTCATTAGTTTCATGCAATCATTTGCAAGTCTTAGGCTGCAAATTTATAGTCATTCTCGGCAATTTAACCTTTTAACAGTGAGATAATTAGTTTCATCTCAAAAGCTATTGCTACATAGGACCTCTGTTTACACAGTCTCATTCGAAGGACTGTCTTTAAATAAGATTGGAATATGCGACGAAAAAACTCCTTACTTCGCCACACTAGAGCAATCTCACTAACCACTGAGTCACACTGGTAGGTAAGGAATGAACAAGAAACATAACGTGGGCGTCAGGAAAAGACAGATATTAACATTTTTTTGACGTTTCTAGAGAAAATACTTCGTTTTTTAATTGCTTCATATATCTTTATACCAATAAAGTAATCTGAAATTATGAATACTCTTTCTTTTTCTATAAATATAACTTTTAAACATCAGACTTACGTTTCTAACGAGTCCTTATTTTCACAAGCCTGTACACAAGAAGTGACGTAATATCCTGCTTTCCCAAATAGTGGTTTGTCTCCTAGGTTTTATTTAAATCAAACATGCCATATTTAGAATTGAAAGAAGTGTACATGTTTTTGAACGCAATTTGAATAAAAAACAATGTATTTTTTTTATCTTGGTTTTTAAACCTTTTATCGAACCATTTAAATCCGATCTGTCGTGTCTTGCAAAGCTAAACATAATTTCGTCTAAAACGTACAGAAATTGTGATATGCTTTTTAAAGCTCTGTTGCGTAATTTGAGAAGAATTGAAAAGGGAATAAATATTGACTATACGATTTTTTAAAATATTTATTTACTTTGCAAGGTATGAATTTTGTGGAGCATAACATATTTGAACCATTTAGCCGTTCTGAAGTGAAATTCGTTAGCACAAAAGAGCAAGAAAATATATTAATTAAACAAAAATAACTTGTGTGACTCAAAACATGAGCAGATTTCAATTACAAACATGGTCGTTTTTACAAAAAAAAAGCATTTAAGAAAAGTTGTCTTAATGTCGATATTGAAATCTCCGTATAATCAACTAATCTGTCAGTAGCACACCCTTTTCGTACTTTTTTATTGACCCTACTCAAAGTATGATCCTGAGTATCGAACACAACTTGTGGTCAAAGAAGAAAATTATTTTATAAAATATGAAATCTAATGACCACAACATCTCGTCTGCAATACAAATAAGTCATTAGTTTGCTCTATTGTCATCTGAATATTAGAGTACGTAACAGATGTGGTAGAAAAGGTTCTTTTGTAAAACTGGTTCCTGGCCTTTCTGTGAAACATATGGAGATAAGGAACGGTATTCAAGTCCATAAAATTATACAAAATAGGAGCAGAGCATACACGGACCTCCAAAACATCAGAGATAGTAAATTCAGTGTTTAAGTAAATGAGACAAGCTGTTGAGAAAACAATTGCAATTACACAAAATAAATATTTTAGCATTTCTTCTATGATCGATGCAATGACTTTGTCAAAAAATTTAGCCTATCAAAGAGTCAAATGTGGACTGATGTTTTTTTTTTTATACTTTACAGTGTATGTTAAGCGATTATTTACACTGTGTGACTGGTAGGTAGGGATGCTCACTCCTTGTTGGCATCTGATCTCACCTCTTTGCTTTCCTCATGCTTTTATTAAATTAACTGTTTGATTGGATGCTGTTCCTTATCTCAATATCTTATTCCAAATATCAATCACAAGCTCAATCAACAACAAGAATTTAGAATACTTTACATAAGAATAAAACACAGCTGTGCTTAAAAAGGGACACGATAAATACACCAATAGAATTAACACATAAATAGAATAGTTTAAGCTTAGCATCGAATTAATATTGTATTTTGTACATTGTAAAACTTTTTTGTCTCACGAACAAGTCATTCACCCCCATCAATTGATTTCTATTGGATAAATTTTTGCTTAGAACATGAAGATGTCTGGGAAAGACTACTCTTGTCTTAAGCAACGACTAAAATAATCATAGTAGTAAAAGTTTCGTACCAGAAGAGGATACCATAGCACGGTTTATGAAATTAGGGTTAATATATAACAGGAAGTTATGCGAAATCCATTTAGGTCTCTTTCAAACAAAGAAAAGCGAATGGATTACATATACCTGTAAATTATACCCATCACACTTCTAAAGTCTCCTTGGATTGTCTGCTTATCAAAAATGCAAATATCATTTATACAAACAAGCAAATTCAAAGAATTGTGGTCCCCCGCTTTCGGTGTCTTTTTTGGGTGAGATGTCATTTTTATGACATTCTGTGTCTAATATGAACTCCCTATCATAAGTCATCTATTTAGAAATTATCACTGAACTCCAAGGTCAAGGTCAAAGGGTCAAAGTTGTTGGTATCCAATAAAAGGTCTTCCTACAAGGAATACGAATGTGAAATATGAAAGTCTTAGTACCTACCATTCAAAAGTTATGGCCAAAGTAAAAAAAATTGGAATTTTTGTTTAAAAGTGGGTTAAACTCCAACGTCAAGGTCAAAAGGTCAAATTGGTGGTACCCAAAGAAAGGTCTTGTCACAAGGAATACACATATGAAATGTGAAAGTCATAGCTCCACTGAATCAAAAGTTATGGGCAAGGTTAAAGTTTTTGTGACGGACGGACAGACGAATGAGATTTAATGTCCCCTCGCTTTCCCCTCACACCCCCCGTAAAAAATCCAATGTGAAAACTTTCAATTTATATGAAAACCTTTTTGACAGAATGTAATATATGTGACTCTAAACAAGAAAAAAGTAGACAAAATGCATACATACAGGCATGAACATCTTATTCCATTCATTTGCATTGCATTTTCACCACTTGTTGAATCGATTAAAAAGTTTTTTACGGAGATAATGAATCAAGTGAGTTTTGACAACTTGTTGTCCTTCAATCTACAAAGAATCGTATAGTAATTCTATTATAATGTCAAATATACAGACGTACAGTTTCTGCATGGTATTTATTTCTGTAGTTGTCAGATTTTATTTATCTTGAAACCATGTGGCTGATGCATGTAAAAAGGTTTACTTTTATCTTTTTTCCCCTTCGATACGCTAAAATATATACAGCAAAACTCGTTTAGTACGAACACGGATATTGCGAATTAACGGATAACGCGAAGTCAACTTGGATCCCCAGCTATATAAATTTAATGATTTTTTTTTATGCTTATAACGAATTGCAGATATCGTGAAGTAATTACATAGGTCCCAGAGACATCATTTTAACCGAGGTTTGCTGTAAACGCTTTAGGATAATTTAAAAAAAAATAAATCTCTTCTATTTAATTTATCTAATCAAATGTGATATTATTTAAGAGAAATTATTAGTTATACAGTACTTGTGAATTTTCCATCTCAGAAAATTTATTGATATTTGAATTTGATTTCTGAATAAGCAACTTAACACAAAAAATATTTGATGTATCGTGGTGGGTAAAATGGAAAAGAGTACTGTAGAAGTGAAGAAAATTAACTTACGCTATGTACGCGGTCACAAATTGTCAGCGGAAATTTGTCCAAGCGTACTTAATATAAATGTAAGACATATAGTGACAATCGAGAAAATCCGTGTAATTTTCTACCCGCGGATTAAACAGAAATTGAGAATCCGCGGAATTATGATCCCGTGAGAAAAAGTACGTCTACAGTAATTCAGAAAGGAAATTCTTCCTCTATATTTCACAGTCAATCTTTTCTACTTTTCCTTAAAATTTTACTTTTTTAAATTAATTTACACGACTCTTATGTTTAGGTAGGATCGTGCAAACTTTGCAATATTCCCTCACTTATGCAGCAATATACATGTACCTGCATCACCTGCATTGAAGTGTATATGTATTAGTTGATTCGATACGCCAGGGCATGCTCTACCTATGAACAATTTCTAAAACAAGGTAAATTATTGACAAGCAAGTTGATGAAACAAGAATATCAACAGTCTCGTTTAAAGTCATCATTTCGTAAGTTCTATAGTCGAAACAAGGGCCTTGTCAGCAATTACAATTAATCATTGAGACTAATGAGGACTGACGTTTTACATACTAACTGTTATTATTATTATATTGTCATTATTAATACACTGAATTGACGACGGATTTTTCCTGTATTTCCCGATCATGACAAGGAGCACACGGCGGTGTGACGGGTCAGCAGGGAATGATCACTCCTCAATGGCACCTGCTGAAATTCGTATTGCTTTTACATTATGAGGTTGACAAAAGTTAAAACTTTATAAACCTGCAAAATTTGAACGTTCAGAGTTTAGAAATGGTTGAGAAATCGAGGTTAGAATCAATTTAGACAGGATCGCCATTGTTCGAAAAAGGGACGTTTTCTGAAAAGGTGGAGCGGAGAGCAGCGATAACATTCTGCGTAGACATCGGAAAAACAGCAACAAAGACTCATAAACGCTGTAAACAGTCACAAAAATATAGTTTTAAAGGAAACCGTTCTTAAGTATTTAAGTGGAATATAAAATTTTCAGACGGAAGGAACAATTTACAGGATGAAATGCGTGAAGGACGAACATCATTCCAAGATTGCAGTAATGAGAAAATTTAATTTTGTAACGTGACTTTGCCGTATTTCTTTAAATAAAGTCCTTTGTACTCGAACAAAGGTTTGATGATTTGCAGGATCTGAAACAGGAAGTGTTAAATATTATTTTAGATATTAATTCTAATTTGTACACATTTTTGATGACTTCTTAATGCGACGTAGGAAATGTATTGAGTTAAACGGTGACCGTGTTGACAAAAGTTACATGTATTTTAAAGCTTTTAACATCGGGTAACGTCAAGGATTTTCTTTTTTAGTGTTCTGGGTATGAGTGTGTGTCTTTTTTGTATCTGACAAAAATATAACTATTTGTGCTTTGTTTTTGTTGAAAATTTGCATATATATACCAGCAGTCACGGTTTAAGTCATCATTTCGTAAGTTCTATGGTCGATACAATGACCTTGTCAATGAATACAATTTAACATTCAGTCAAATGCTGACTGATGTTTTTCATACTAATTATAAGCCCATTATTTATACACTGAATTGACTACTGATTTTTCCGTTAATTTCACACGGTAGATGTAACCTATCAGCTCACTCCTCTATACCTGAATCCACCTCTGATCCTTTGAGGTGAGCGTTTTCTCTGCTCCTGTTTTTGAATTTTTAATGTAATTATGAGCTTATTATATCCATATGTTTCATATTGTAATATGAGCGTGGTCCTGAACTCTTTCTTAGTACACCCCCCCCCCTTTATTTCAGACGGAACATTTCTCTACATCAGATACAGTCTATAAAACTGATGATAAACAACAAATTTTATTTGATTTTTATCAAGTACTTAAAAACAATAAAATATTACTATTTAGACTTACAACATTTACCTTAATGCACATCAAAAAAAATATTCAATTAAGTAGAGTTAGTAAGGCATCTATAGATTCTCAATTCTACACAACACAGAATATTACCATGATTTTAATAAAGTCAAACGTTAATAATAAACATATAAAGTACATTGTTTACGAATTGCTAAATAAATGTATTGCACAGTTGAGTTAGATGTATCTCATATTACATTATAAAAGCAACAACACCTATGCAGCCTCAATTAGTAAGCATGTAAAAACTAGACAAAAACCTAATCTGTTACAGGTTATATTTTTGAGTAAACCATAGATTTTCTTTAGAATTCTAATGTTCTGATTGTATATAAGATACAAACAGTAATCGATCTCATAAAATCTGTAATCAATTCACATATATGAGGCCCTGGTGGAATCAGATGCCTAGGGAAAGTTAGCATCCCCTGTTGACAGGCCACGTCCGTCATGAGCTCTGTGTTATGATCAGGCAGATGGAACATTCAGTAGTCGAATTCAATATAAGATTTTAAAAAAACTTACAATGTGTATGAAACATACGTCACAGCCAAAATACAACTAAGTGAAGCTTGAATAATGTTGTTGATATCCCTGTAGGATAAAAATAGTCTGTGATTATAGGACTTATCCGTCTCAATACAGAATATATATTTGGTTTTCAGAAACGATTTATACCAAGACTGATACAGTTTTACATAAACAGGGTTTAATCTGCCTTATATACTGTTTCAGAAACACTGGCTGGGAATTTAATGTTACATATTGTATTAAAAATCAATTAGATTCATATAATTTCAATAAAGCACAAATCTGCAACTTTCTTTCTCATCTTCTTTAGCTTCCCCATTTCCAAGAAACTTTGTCACTTGACAAAAAGGGTGCAAAGTACTCAGTCCTGTTCTACTCTTTATCCCATATACAGGCACATTGACATGTAAAGAGACACAGACATTGAATGAAATATAACCCCTTTGCCTAGTTAAGTGGCACTTTTTCTTCTTTCGTATCCTCTTCCTTATCCTGAATGTCCTCGTGTTTACATTTAAAGCAAGAACAGCAGATTTCTTTAAAACTGGCGCCTTGAGGAGTCAGGAAGTCCTTTTTCAAACATAACACGACAGAGATGATACCACAAGGCATCTAAAAATTAATTTTATGAGTTACTTCTTATTATCTAAATAATAAAAACAGAATACCGTCAATATCAAAATTGCAAGCTCAAACGTAGGGACAAATTCCTTTATTTTTTTTGGCAGGATTTCAGATATCTGTTGAGAATTGAAATCTTCAAAGTTAGACGATACTTGCATATTTCCTCAAGTTTGTTTAAAAAACAAATATTCAAGAAAACGAAAAAAATGACCCACAAGCTATTGAGGCCTTCAAAGCTGCAAGATCATAAACTTGTCATCTAATTTTTCTTGTTTTCATTTTTTATCAGTTTTTTTTTCAAAAATTGCAAGTGGTGTAATAACTTTGAGCATTTGATAAATCATATTTTCTTAATGTTATACATTTTGTAAATGCCTTTCTACATCCTCACAAATTTTTCATGAAAAATATTATCATAAATATCCTACCTCTAGAATTAAGATTGGTATTAAGACACCGAGGATATGTGACGAGTAGACACTGAGCTGAACAACTATGGCATGGAAACATCCCTGGTGAAAAATAAATAGATAAGATAAATAGACTGAATTAACTCCTGTGTGAACGGATGTTTGTCATTTACTTTCAACCGACTTTTTAGTTGATATTGATAATATACCTTTGTTTTATACGTTCCTCTGATAACTTGTGAATAACATTTGTCAGGAGCCGTAGAGTACGTTTCTTCTGTAACGTTGAGGCAGCAGGTCTTCGGAATTTCTGCGTTTGTTTTCTGGCATTCACCTTTAGTTGTACACCAAGGAGTTTTATCAAAGTCATTAGTCGTACCGTTTACAGGATTAACTCCACAACAATCTAGCTGTAAATAAAGACTTAGTGTAGAAAAAAATAATGATAATAACTACAGCTGTAGCCTGTACGTACGTACGTACGTACGTATTTGCCTAAAATTTAAGGAAAATGCATTGTACTTGGTAAGAAAAAAATATATAGTCATTCAACAATTTACCTGAAATATATAAACATGAATCAAAATAATAATGACATTGACCGACGTTTATATTTCAAAAGATGAATTTATTACAATATAAATTGTACGAGGTGTGACGATCAGACCGGAGTTATAATAATATATCAGGCTGTCTGTATTTAGAGCAGGTATAACAAAATTAAGGAAAAAATTTAATTCAACGCTTAGAGCTATAAATATATACTAAAATTATTATACATTATAATATAATACAATAAGCACATCTTTGAATACAAATCCAATTTTCTCTTTTTCTCTTTTAGAAAATATACAAGTAGAAAGAGCCAAAGATTACATATTTTATTTAATAATAATAAAATGAATAATACTGTAAAGATAATGTGTAGAATAATGTGCATAATTTTTTACAATATTTGCACATTTTTGGTATTAAGATGATTGCATTTTGTTACAAATTAATATTTTTCATTTATCTTAACCCCCTTTTTAAATAATATATTGGATTTCGTGTTAGTGCAATACTATTTTGACGTCATTCTGTAAAAACAAAGTTTAAATCATAAATAACTGTAATATATTATTTATGCAGTACTCCTATCGTGGTGTTCGATTTTTTGCGTTTATTTCTTGTTTTTATGTGCATTTTCTGTTTGTAAATAATGTATTGACCTGTATTTTCCATGATACTTTAGTCCTGTTTCGGAAAAAATGCGTAAAATTTGACAATTTCATCGATATTGACTAGCACACTTTGTAAGATGTACGTCTACACTCGTCGGATCTCTATAGTAAAATACATTGAACTGACTAGCGATCTGCTCCTTATATATACGAGTTGTAGGGAGAGCGTTGAAGAACGGGAAATATGGCGGACTATGACTATTTACGAGTATTGTTCAGCTTTAATATATTATTTAAGTAAAATATGTAAACTAAATTAACTCACTTTAATTTAGCATTGCGCATATCATATTTGATATATAAACCAAGTTTGCATATTACTTTTATTATTATTTACTTATATATGGCATTGAAGGGATTATGACAGTGTGAGGGAAAAAATATCGAAACTTTAAAATGCATTAATATTTTACTTCCATTAAAATGATCAAGGATTGGCTGCCAAATGAATAATACGTAAAGTGTTTACCAAGTTAATTGTATCAGGATCTTTGAAGATTAGTAAAGCAATACCTTCTACCAACTCAATTTTATTGTTACCCACAACCAAATTTAAACATGATACGCTCAATCAACTATACGTAATGGATATATGCCGAATACTGTTCTATATGTAAAATTATCAGACTGTTTGAGGCCCGTTAGGGCCGAAAACTGTCTGATAATTTTACATATAGAATAGTATGAGGCATATATCTTACTTAAAACATTGCCATTTAAATGTCCAAAAGTTACCTGAAGGAGTCCGATAATAACACAATGGGAGTTTAGGCATCAGTTGTTTTCTACCCATCTGATAAGTAGATAAAAGAAATGAGTGAACAGTAAAAGAGTGAGTGAACTCTTGTTTCATTCATTTCATTCATTCAATTGCAGTCGTTTCGTTTAGTAGGACAGGGGTACGGTGGTGAAAGATTTTTTGGAGGAACATTTTTATTTATGATGTGCCTAAATTGACATTGATACTGACATAATTTTAGGTGATATTATAACCATCACCATGGCAAGTAAAATGCGGATTTTTAACCTAGCTGAATTTTTAGCTTAGATATTGGAAACTCTCAGGTTTTGAAAGCGTGGCCATTGGGGAACAAACATAAAAGGAAATTGCAGAATCTTTTTTTTCAGAAATGGATTTAAATTCGCTTATTCAAAGTGCTGAATCAAAAACTCTTTTAAAGAGTGAAAATTAATGTTGTGGAAGGTTTAAACTCGGATTTTTTTCAAGGATTTGCTATTTTGTATTGTGATCAACTTAATTTCCTTGCGTTTGGTTTCCCTGAATTTTTTTCCTAACATTTTTATTGGGGGTTTCTGAACACATTTCATCTTAATTTCACTGTTCTTTTTGTTTTTTAAATACCGTCCGATTTTGTTATCATTGCCGTCCGATAATATATTATCAGACTGGTAATTATTATTATCGGACGGCTACAGGTAAATTTTTAGACTGCAAGAACAAAGGCTTGACGTCACAGCAATGTTTTAACAATACATACAACTATGTAACTTACTGGTACCACTTAATATGTTTTTAACATTTAATCAATTATTCTAATGTTCAAAATCAAATCCAGTATTCCAATACATGTACTTACTTTCATGTTCAAAAACATCTTATTCCAGGAATTAGATAGTTCATTTGTGCTGTTGATTGACACATCAGTAAAGTTTTCTTGTAGACTCTTAAGCATTTGATCCTTGTTCATTTCCTTGATCTAAAATTATACATTAAACATCTTAGTATTACATAACTATTCGAGAGATCGATAACAATTCGAGATTTTTTTTATCAGTATCTTCAGTGATTTTTTTCTACATTAAAACATACTTCTTAACAAAAGCATTTAGCTTTAAGGATGGTATTGAGAAGCCTGCTTGTTGTTTTTATAGCTCTCAAACAATTTGCAACTAAAATGCTAGTTCTGAGAATGAACAGTTTTTTTAAACATGACATGCTACTCTTTATAAATTGATGATTGATAGGGTTTTTAACAATCTTTTAAAATTTTGTAAATTCTATCGTTGTTATAATGATCATATGACATGTAAGCAACTATTGCCTACCCATAGTTCGCATTTTTGTTGATTTATATTTTAATTAATGTTTGAAATTTGATTTTATGGTAGATTTTACTATATATTCAACGTTTGCTTCATCAATTCATCGGGATTACCATGGGTGTAACTGGTCAATAGGTGATGTTTTCTCTTCTTGGCCAAATTATTTTTTTCTAGATTTTTTAAAGCTTGATTGTTTTCAATATCAAAGTCCATAAAACAATACAAAATAGGAGCAGAGCAAACAAGGACCTCCGTAACATCAAAGGTTGGATCAGGTACCATGGAGGAGTGAGTATCCCCTGCCGACTGGTCACACCTGTCATATGCTCCTTGCCATGATCATGAAATAACGGGAAAATCCGTCGTCAATTCAGTTAATAAATAACGGACTATCAATTATGTTTGAAAAACGTCAGTCAGAATTTGACTCAAAAATAAATTGTATTTGCTGACAAGATCATAGTATCTACCATAGAACTTACGAAATGATGACTTTAAACGAAATTGCTGATATTCTTGTTTCATCATCTTGATTGTCAATAATTAACCTTGTTTTAGAAATCGTTCATACGTAAAACGTGCTCTTGCGTATCGAATCAACTGAGATATATAAACTCTATATGCATGTGATGAAGATGTATTGCTGCATAAGTAAGGGAAGTTGATGATAGAAAAGTTAAAGTCATAAAGCTTGGTTGTTAGATTACCATTAACGTCTTTTTCAGGTAAATTATTCAAGTATGAATGCAGATACTAGAAGTGTCGGACTCTATGGTATCTTTTATCTCAAGCTCACCAGGATATATCGTATCGACGTAGGAATGGAAATTACCATTGTTAATTGACAATACGTCGTCGATATATCCAAATGTCGAGTTGAAGGCCACAGCAAGTTTTTTCTTCTTAACATGCAGATTTAATAGGTCTGCTAATAACGGTACGCAATTGGTACCCATGGGGATTCCGATAGATTGTTGGAAAACCTGGTCTCCAAAAAGATATTGTCAATCAGGAAATCAAGCATTTTTTTTATGTCAATTTCAGAGTACTCATGTGTGAATTCAGAATGAGTTTTAACAAAATAATTTTACAAATGAGCAATGACCAGGTAAGTAAATTTACGAGCTCCATTTTTAATGAAAATTAAAGCAGCTGTCAATGATATTAAAAAGCATGGACTTTAATCTATCATGGGAAATGGTTGTGTATGAAGTTGAAAAGTCATAAGTTTTGAAAATGTTGGTTTTGGCCAGATTTGCTTAATTACTAGTAATTAGCGTGTATCATTTTATGATTGAATCATACAATAACACAATTCTTGCTTTTTAAAAAAAAAAAAGTTTGCCAGTCATCACATTGACTAAAATCATTATACAATGACACATGCATTGACTTACCAACCTTAGAAGAAGAGTATTTAATATTCATAGCAATTTTCAATCTCCTTTCTTGCTTGGTAGATATATCGTATTTATCGGGTAGCTAAACCATCATACTGACATCAAATACAGCAGTAATGTTTAACTGTTTTGTATTTCATAATAACTTTGTACCTGAATTCTAGGGATAAACACAACAAGGATGACTACGGAACCCACACAAACCACGAAACTCAAAACAGACACCTGAAAAGACAGTTAAGGGAAATTTAATATAACGTTCATGAATCAGGAATATGATTATATTCAAACATTAATAAATCAATTCCATGTTTACAAAGGAGAAAAATACCTACCACAATTAACAAAATTTTCCTCCCCTTTACTATGATTGCTGTCAGTATACCTAAAACAGCTCCTGGTAACGTAGCCACGCCAATGGCAATAAGTAAGATTGGAAGGATACTGATTTGGTCTCCGAGTTTGTCTGAACCAACGCTGATGCTGTTAATGACTGGTCCTATTTCAGGATTTGCTAGGGTTCCGGCAGATAATAATATCCCAAGTACCAAGGAAATGATTCCAAGTAAAAACTGAATGAAAACATTGAATGACGTTCTTGAATTTTGTTGAAGGACAGAATGCAATTACGTGAGTTTTAAGATTTCTGTTTGAAATTTATTGACATTTGATTGAATTCCAGAAAAGAAGGATATCACAAAACAGATTTATATCAACAGTAAGATAAAAAAGATATTCTTTATTTCCTCCAAATTAATGGAGAGTTTGTATAAACAGGTAATTAACTAATTAACAACACAATGCAAAAAGAAAACATATTTATACATGTACAATTTTCTGCTAGAACATTACAGGTTTCGACAGTCTATTTTGCTTTTACCAAGATTTTGAATCCATTTTTATTGATGTTTTCTTATTTAACTGTTTAAGTTATAAATTAAGGACTTTTTTTATAAAAAAAAATGGTTTATACGTATTGCAACTCAAACACCGTCTTCTTTCTGATAAATTTCCATATCAGACGATCTTCTTTGAAATTTCAGTGTAGATTTATATGCAGCATTACTTTGTTTTTAGCTACATGTTAAGTTCATTATTAGTATGGATTAAAAAAAATCAGGAAATTGTACAAACCAAACAAATACTAATGGTCATCAATGAAATAGTTCCGAATTTCCTCCAGTCTGGCATGGTGAAGTCTTATGCTGAAAATTAAAAAGCATGTTGTGAAATTTCTGTTAATGAGTATGTTGAATTGATATACGCTTGTATTTATGTACATATATCTGTATATCACATTAAATATCTAATGAATGTTAGTCAGATCCTATGAAAAGCTCTTTTAAGTAACGTTTCTGTCTTTAGTGAAAATTTCAAAATTACATTCTTTTATTTTACTAATTACAATTTAAATAGTCTTTCAAAGAAATGTTCAATGATTTCTTGAAAGACTTGTGACGCTACAAGTATAATTTCAAAAGAAAAAAAAATGTCGTAAAAACAAGCTCTTTTTCTTTATCAGAGGAAAGAATCTTACAATTACACAGCTTAAATCCTATATTTCCTCAAGGAAACAGATCGATCTATTCTTTCCTTATCTTAAAAAGTCCTTTGTAAAATTTAACATTTTGCTATTTTTTTGATTAACAAACCGTGTTTTTTTTTAAATGAAAAAGAAAGGATACTTCTTATTAAACCTTTTCCGTAACCACTTTAATATGTATATATACTACCCTGATGATTATATCGGTAGGATTGCACATTTACTTTCAGTTTGATCTAATTAAATGTGCCATGAATGTTTTTCTTTTGTAAAACATATTTATATAATGTTAGCATTTTGACAAAGCGCTTCACATTTAAAATTTCAAGTAAACTTGTTTGTTAGTTTGATATGAAAACAAAAACAAAGAGAAATTTTATTCTCAATTAGATTAATGATAAATACATACCGTGATTACAGGCAGGCTAATCATAAATAGAACTGGATTTTATCTGACTTGTAGGGAACAAACATATTTGTACTTTCGGTTTCGACTATGACTCATAACCAATGCCGCGCCATTCTGCATAATATTGATTTATCGACATTAGTCTGTAAAAGTATTCAAAGAGAAAAGAACTGGCTATTCCAATGCTTACCTAGTATCTTTAATTTGTTTCCTTCTAGGTTTTTCTCAGATTTAATGCAGAACAGGAACGAAGGAGGACTCTTTGCACATATATTACCTTTAGTTTTTTGTAGGACACGATAGTAATTTGATAGCCATATTTAGTTTAAACTTCGCATTTAAAAAAAAAACAGTTTGAGCGTCACTGAAATAGATAGCGTTATCATCATAGTTAAGTCGATATAACTTAAGGTGAAGCACTTGTTTCATAGAGCTAACATATTCGAGTAATAGCAGATAAACATGTCAACTTATTGTCAAACAAAACACAAAAAAAATATGATATGTTCGAAGATTTTTATGTATTTGAGTTGTATTCTGAGTTTTCAGAATACAAGTATATAAAAATACAAGTCGGCTTAAAAGCGAGCACAATTAGGGGTCATTAGAATTTACAGGAGTTTTTTATAGCTGTTCTTCAACATTGTTCAAAGAATACATTCATTTTGACAATTAGCTCGAGAAACTTGAGAAAATTTTAATACCAATTTCACAGTTCAACAGAGTACTTCTTAAAAATGGAACTCGTAAATTTGCGTACCTTGTCATTTTTCAATTGCAATATGTAATTTTGTTAAAAAACAGTCTGGTTGTACACACAGGTACTTTGAAGTTGACATCAAAAAGATGCTGGAGTGTATGATTGACAATATCTATGTGGTTTTTGGAGACCAGGTCTTCCAACAATCTATTGGAATTTCCATAGGTACCATTGCGCCCAGTTATTAGTAGACCTATTTTTGTACTCATATGAAGCAGAATTTGTCCTAAATCTTATACATGAAAAGGAGAAAACACATGCTGTGCATGGCTTTCAATTCGACATTTAGATATATCGACGATGTTTTGTCAATTAACAATGGTAGAACCATTCTTATGTCGATACGATATATCCTGGTGAGCTTGGGATAAAAGATACCACAGAGTCTGACACATCTATTTCATATTTAGATATTTTACTTGAAAAAGACGTTAATGGTAATCTAACAACAAAGCTCTACGATAAACGTGATGGGTCAGAATAACCCTAAATGCCAAAGATCAATCACACAATTTAAACTTAACAATAATTTATTAACATTAATATATACAAATCATAAAGTACAAAAAAGAATCTAAAAATACATACATCAGAGTGTCCGTTGCTGCACACAATGTCCAGTGTAAGTATATCCCAGTCTCTTTATACACCTGTACATCAATGTTACTTATACGACAATTATTTATGCATCGAATTGACAGGGTATTTATACAGTAATATAAATCTAGAATATTCTAGAAATTATTAAAACATGATATTACTGGAACAATCTGGACATACACAAAATTCAAGAATGTTCTAGAAAAAATGACCGAACATGTTGACCACTCTGGAATGTTCAAGAAACTTAATGTTACTAATAATATACATGATGAAACAATACTAATACAACACACCTCACAACAAATTTAACTTTAAAATCGTCAACTCCCCTACTTATGCAGCAATATACCTTCATCTCCCGAATACAGAGTTATCTCTTAGATGATTTGAAACGCAAGAAAATGCACTACGTGTGAACGACTTCTAAAACGAGGTAAATTATTGACAAACAAGTTGATGAAACAAGAATATCAGCAGTCTTGTTTAAAGTCATCATTTCGTAAGTTCTTTGGTCGATACAATGACCTTGTCAGCAAATACAATTTACCATTGAGTCAAATGCTGACCGACGTTTTTCATACTAATTGTTAGTTCATTATTTGCACACTGAATTGACAACGGATTTTCCGTTATTTCCCGATCATGACAGGGAGCACACGGCGGATGCTATATCATGAAAACAAGATGGTTTGCGAAACACTATGCGCCCGGCGGCAACAAGTTCGAAAAAAGCTATTTTATCAGTCTTACACTTGGGATACGAAAGTATTTTAGATATTCATATAACACGCATTCTCAATTTATAGTCTCAATTCGCTTTAAATAATGTACCGCGTTTTAAGTAATATAATATTTCAAATAAATTTTATTTTCTGCCAGTCTTACGAACCTTTGTTGGTTGTTGATTAAAATACAACAATTGTTTGTTGTAGCTTGAATGATTGTCTTAGGAGAAAATCACATTTTATAGCAGAAATCGATATTTACGTTACTGTCGCCGATCATCGTGTAGTTTTTATTTTAAACCAAAAAGAATTTTTAAATCATTAACATATCTTTTTCTTAGTAAGATTGTCCTACATTTGAGTTATATTTTCTGAATATCACACCCTTCACACATATGCGTGTCACAGATTTTTAAAAATGTTAATATATTTATCAAATTTTGATGTCACCGCAAAATTATTACTTTTCTATTTGGAAATTCAAAAGGACTGGAAGGAATGATGAACTAACTCAATAGGACTAAGTTGTAACTTTTTAACATCATGAGCACCCTTTCTATTGCATGGAAAGGTAAAAAAGACACTGTTTATCTGTGTTTATGAACAATAGCCCCCCTTTTCTTATAAGTCCAATGGTTAAAAAATTCAACGATATTTACGTGTTAGTATTTATTCACAAATTAAGTAAGAGAACTACATTGTCCCCTATGGGCCAAATTGCCTTACACTCAAGCACTAGAATATGCCTTTAATTAACAGTGGAATAATTGAACAATGGCATTAAAAGTTACGATAAATCTCAGAAAGATATTTACGTTACCGATATTTACGTTACCATGTTTTAAAGTAAATAAGTATTAATTTCTAAAGCTGTTTAAACAGATTTGCGAGTGAATCTTTATGATGTAAATACTAAGAACATGAAGAAGTATACACTGTTTCTTAAAATGTCATTTTTTCTGTAACAAGAGTGCAGAAATGCAAATGGAAGTGCACATACAAAGGTGAACATTTTTACTCAATATCTTGTGCATCCGTGTGGTTTGAAAATTGAATTGACATAATATTATTCACAAGTAGAATCGTGGTTTAATGATTGAATCTTTCCATTTTGAGCAATTGGTTAATATTGCATAGTTTCAAGTGTAATGCACGTTATCATTCGGAACGTAAATTAAATCTGAAACAAAACTTTCTTCAAGTCTGTATTTTGCTGTTTGTTTGAACTGATAGTGATCGTCAACTTTAAAAAATGGTCATATACACTTGAACTGCATACCAAGCTAAATATTTTGAAGAAAAAAATATCATTTTTGTAGGAAATATAATTCCAGAAAATAGGCGCTGCGTTGCATGCAGTGGGGGGTGGGGGGGGGGTTTCTACATCGGGTAAAAAAAGAAAGACGGCTGTGGGTGTTGTGTGTCAAGATACTGGTTGAAATTGAATCCATTTCCATTTTTGTTGCTTTGCAAAAAATACATTTATTAACATGTATAAAATTTGCACCTATTTTTTCCCATTTGCATTGTTGCATAGACATATGACTTAGGAGGTATGCGTCTATGCTCTAATGGTACTGAAAATTCAATTTACGCTATATGAACGTAGAATGTATATTGCTCTAAAGAGCACATGTGATGTGCAACTGTAATTATTGACAAACTTTTTAAGGGTGGTGGGCGATCTTTGTTTTATTTTTGAGATTTGACGATAAAGTTTTCACAAACAATTAAGCATTTCTGGTATGTAGCAACAAGGGGGGGGGGGGGCAGTCCCACCCTGCCCCCTTTTTTCTCCAGCCTTACTTCAACTTCAGTAAATGTTCAGTGAAAAGCTGGTTGCCCCCACCCCCACTAATAGTGATGTACGGAAAATATATTGTAAAAATTGGTACTGAATGTAGTTGGCATTGAAAAAAGTTCGCCTCCCCCTCTAGGATTTTCGACTTTGAGCAAGTTTTCTCACCCCGCCCCCCCCTTTTTTTTGGCCTTGTCAACTTTCCAGGTAAGTAAAAAAAATTCTCTGGCTACCCCCCCCCCTCCCCCCACACACACTTACACTTTCAAAAACGATGCTATGTGAATGACTGCATTTGAAATAATCAACAGATTAAATGTTGGAAGGGGGGGGTGTTATGAATTACATGAGTCCTCTATAGATAAATCATTTATAACTTGAATTTTCAATTCAACCCTTTGTAAGAACACAGATTAGAAAATTCATAAAATTCAATAATTTGAAAAAATATAATCATTTTTCCCCCGAATATACTTTTATTTTTGTATGATAGCTATGTGCGATATTTACGTGATATTTAACAAACACTTCGTAATCAGGTAATGGCGAAATATTTAACCTTTTTATATTCTAAATAATGTGCGTTTCTCTGAGCAGATTAATAAAGAATCAATTAATGTAGCATTTCAGGGAATATTATATCATTATTAAGCTTATCATCGAATGTGCTAAAACTTGTTAAAATAAAAAGAAAATAATTTCATTAAAATGAAAATTATGTCCGTTTTATTTTTACTAATAATTGAATCAAAGATTGTACACCCCTTTTACAAAAAACGTTTCATAAATGTTTATAGTTAACAAAATTTGATGTGTATTATATTAATTTTGTATTTAAAAAAAAAGTCTTTCGTTTCCAAATATGGCTTTTCAACATCACGTAAATATCTTGGTGTAAAATTAGCCCTCCAACCGCTTTTATTTCGAAGGAGGCCAACAAAACAATGCATTATGTAAATCAAATTGCGATTTTTAATAACTATACACTTTCATGTTTCAAATGACGTATAAAAGTGTTAATTTCAGTTCACTAATTTTTTTGACTTTTCCCAAGATCGATTTGTGACTATAAATTGAGAATGCGTGATAAAGACTATACATAAACATATTTATTATAAAACTCACAATTTTGAATTATACGCATGAATATCATTATAACATTACATGAATTATATTTTGTTCCTTACACTATAGCATAATTTAAATTAAAAAAAATTCTGATCTATTTATATATAAAACTGGCACACTCCCAATTTTTATTTAGCTATAAACACCGACAGATTTCACACCTTTAATCGTACTAATTTACACAAAACATATTCTGGAGAAAAAAACACTTGCACATTAAATATGACATTTTTTGAAAATCATTACCTTAAACGGAATTGCTTAAAGCACATTAAAATAAAAGAAGATTATTGTCTTCAAGAAATAATGTACAAAAAGTAAAAACAACAGGGTAAATCCCCTTTCTTTCATCTTATGATGTAAACAAACTTGCTTTAATCTCAAAGTCCATAAAACAATACAAAATAGGAGCAGAGCAAACACGGACCTCCGAAAAATCAGAGGTGGGATCAGGTGCCATGGAGAAGTGAGCATCCCCTGCTGACCGGTCACACCCGCCGTGTGTTCCTTGTCATGATCAGGAAATAACTGAAAAATCCGTCGTCAATTTCATATGTTATGTCAAGATTAAAACATTTTGTACCACCTGGACCTTAAAATGTAGGCGGACCTTTTCTTATACAGGCCGGACCTTATATGTTATCGTATTAGGTGCCCAAGACCTTTAAACGAAGCGTACCAAATATTATGCGACACCGGTTGCAATCAGATGCTCGCTCTTAATTAAGTCAATTTGCAAAGACATGCTTATTGTACGAACAATTTCTAGAGCAGTTGACTGACAAGTTGATTAAACAAGAATATCAAGAAAACCGTTAAAATTCATTATTTTACAAGTTCTATGCTCGATATAATGACCCTCTAGAAAATACAATGACGTTTTTGACACTCATTTTAATGCCAATACACCCGTTTCTTACACACTGAATTTGCACCGATTTTAACATTTTTTTTATCATGTCAGGGAGCACACGATGGGTGTGACCAGTTGCCAGGAGATACTCACTCCTTCATGGCACCTTATCCAAATCCTGATATTGCAGAGGTCCTTGTTTGGTTTGCTCCTGATTTGTATTGTTAAATTGCTTTTTTTAAGCTTGAATACTGTCCATCTCCATATTTCAATAAGTCTCAGTAAAGATAATACATGTAAGATACTACTTATAAAGTCTTGTTGGAAATAGAAGAGAGAGTATTAAAAATCATGACGTTTCCCGATAAAAGCACATTATTGGGTATGTAATAAATTAAGGAATTCAAATCAAGAACATCATAAAAAAAATTTAATGTAAAAAGAAGATAATGAATATCTACATGTAGACACAACATTAGCAAAACAATATGAAACATTATGATAATGTATACACGAAATACACAGTAAATGAAATCAATTTAGTCTTTATAACCATGTCCAGGAGTATTTCTTCAGCAACATAATCGGTGATTATTCACTACCACTGCTGACAACAAGCGTACATATAATAAAGTAATTATTTGATTAACATGATTAAAGTGTGATATAATTGTCAAAGACAGGGGATAGAAAATAATTGCACATTTTAAAAACTTGTCTTTCAAAAGAGCGATTTTAAAAAGAGTAAAATACAGAGTTGTGTAGATTAAAGATATCATACAATATTGAATAAATCAATTAATCAATAAGTATAGGATCTCCCATGATCTTTTTTTTTTATCCCTGAGCTTTGTCGAGGGGATAAAAAAATCAAACGAGTTTGGTAAAAATCATATCCAACCACAAGTCATTGAGATCCTTTTGTTCTATGTTTTATAAATCACTATTAATGATTTACACAGCTTTGAATGAACTTCCTTTTATTTTACTTAACTATCATGCAAAACCCATTGTGATGTAACAGCAATTTGATGTCAAAAAATATTCAATGAGAGACATCCACGTACGGATACAGCGGTAAACATTGGATGAATTGAAAAATAATAAAATCCCATGTAGAATATTAAAATTTTGATTGTACATGATAAAGCTTTTAGTTGATTTTTGGTAGCCACGTTGTTTTTTTGTTTTTTGTTTTTTTTTCGGGTTTTTTTTTGGGTTTTTTTTTTTTGCTTAGCTATAGGTTTATTTAGATATCATGGATGAGAGGCTGCTGGATATAAAAGGCCGAAATCTGCAGACATCTATAAAAGAGACAAAATGGTTTAATTGGATATTTTAATATAGCTATATTAATCTAAAATCTTGTAAAACCTGTATTACAACTTGTAAACAATTATAAGAGAAATAAATCATGATGTTAAAATTAGTTAGAATACGTTACCTTTAAACCACCTTCTCGTCAGCACTTTGTTATACCCGCACTTTCTAAAGAAAATTTGGGTATATTGTTGTTACTCATGTCCGTCTGTCCGTCCGTCTGTCACACTTTTCTTCCCTGAACTCCTCCTACATTTTTTACAGTAGCTTAATCATCTTTTGGGAGATGGTTGGAGGTGTCATGTAGATGTGCAGTAAGGTTTCGGAATTTTGATTTTGCCCCGGGGTATCAAATTGGGGTCGAAAAATGACGTTTTTTATACAAAAAGCCCCTTCTTCCCTGAACTCCTTCTACATTTTACTCAGCAGCCTAATCATCTTTTGAGAGATGGTTGGTGGTGTCATGTAGATGTGCAGTAAGGTTTCGGAATTTTGAATTTGTCCCCGGGGGTCAAATGGGGTCAAAAAATGACGTTTTTTATGCTACAATCCCCGTCTTCCCTAAACTCCTTCTTTATTTTACTCAGCAGCCTAATCATCTATTGGGAGATGGTTGTTGGTGTCATGTAGATGTGCAGTAAGGTTTCGGTATTTTCATTTTGCCCCGGGGAGTCAAATGGGGGTCGAAAAATGACGTTTTTTATGCTAAAATCCCCTTCTTCCCTGAACTCCTTCATTTTAATCAGCAGCCTAATCATCTTTTGGGAGATGGTTAGTGGTGTCCTGTAGATGTGCAGTAAGGTTTCGGAATTTTGATCTTGCCCCGGGGGTCAAATGGGGATCGGAAAATGACGTTTTTTATGCTAAAATCCCCGTCTTCCCTGAACTCCTTCTACATTTTACTCAGCAGCCTCATAATCCTTAAGGAGATGGTTGGTGGTGTCATGTAGATGTGCAGTAAGGTTTTGTTATTTTCATTTTGCCCCGGGGGTCAAATTAATAGCCTCATCATCTTTTAGGAGAGTTAAATATTTAGAAAATTAGGTAAAACATCAACATCATAGGGTAAAAAATCATAGCATCCTGGGAAACATCTTCAATTCTTATGAGTAATGTACATGTCAAATGTGAAAGTCATATCTCTTCTCAATCAAAAGTTATAAGCAAATGCAACATTTTTGAAAAGTAGGTTAAGCTTCAGTCAAGGTCACCAAGTCATGATTTATTTAGAAAGGTCTTATCATAGGTAATAATATACATACATGTATAATATGAATTCTACCAAAATGATAAATTTAAAGCAATGTAATTTTCTTGCAAGTAGGTCAAACTTCAAGGTCATGGGTAAAAAAAAATCATGCCTTTGTCACAGGTAAATACTAATACAAATGTTTAATACAAATGCCTTGTCTCTTCACATTTAATAGATATGACCGTGATGACCAAGGTTAAATTGACAGAATGACATACAGATGTACATATTTCTATGTGTGCTTACAAAGTGGTTGTAGAGAAGTTAAAAATGTAAAACCTTTCCAGACAAACAGATGGACGACAGACGTAATGTGATAAGGAAACCAGAAAAACTCAAATGAGCTAAAAAGAGAAGTATTTTAAAGGAAATGGTTACAATGTGCAATTTTTGAAGCTGAAAATGTATATGTATCCATTATTGAAAAAAACTGAACATTTCAGAAAACAGTATGATTGAAAATAATAATCAAGGTGTTTTAAGTAGCAAAATAAAGGTAGTAAACTTTTATAGCTAAATCAATCGCAGAACTTAGTAAATTTTAAGATGCACAACCTTTTCAAATCTTATAATTATTGTTTTTAAAATACTTATATAATCAGTTCTGATTCAAGGGAGAACAAGAGATACAACCAACATGCTCATGTTTTATGTTATTTTTAGTAATTTGTTTGTTTATTGTGAAAACATCTCTCTCTTTTCTTTTTCCCTCATTTGGAGACACCGCCACTTAAAAATAATGAAGACAAGATGTGTTTGTTAAACACTGATGCCCATGTATGGCAGCTTATGGCGAAGATTGAAGTGTCTCAAATGCATGGCAAACTCAAAGGTCAAGGTCAAAGGGTTGAATTGTTGGCATCAAAGTCTTGTCACAAGGAATACACATGTGAAATAAGAAATCCCTGGTACTTCCTGTTCAAAAGTTAATTGCCAAGGTTAAAGTTTTTTTTAAGTGGGTCAAACTCTAGGGTCAAGTTCAAACATATTTATACCTGTTAAAAGTTCACAATGAATACACATGTTAAACATGAAAGCCCTAGCACCTACTGATCAAAATTTAAGCCAAATTACTGATCAAATTTCTTCAGACAAACATACAGACATTTATAAATACAAGAAGCAAAATATGTATATAGTCAAATGGAGAAAAAATCTATTTTGGTGTCACATTTCAGGGACAGGGAGTGGCTAGGGAGAGTGGACCCCCGCCCCCTGGAATTTGCTTTGTTCTTCAAATGAGACTATATACTGAACAAAAAAAATGACTTTGGACATTATCCCCCTTATAAAACATTGACCCTACGACACCACTATCATTGATTTTATTTTGTTTTCATTTTTTTCCTTTGCTTGTGAGGAAAGGTTAGGGTAAAGTTCAAAGATCATTGCATGGCACAGTAGTCAAATTTCACATTGTGAAGTCACATGGACAACGGGAGTTGTCCATGTGAAATTTCAGTTACTGTGCCATGCAATGATTTTTTTCAGGACCCTAAGGGGGGTTCATTTTACCCAGTCAAATCTATACTTAAACTTGTACTTACCGACTGTCACAAGTCTTGTCAGCTTCATGAAATATAATCCAATTATAACACAAAATGAATATTTTCCATACACATCTGCACCATGTGCATGCTATGTAAACCTTGGATGATTCCGTTCAGTATGAATCAGCCGAGGTGTGCCGAGTGAAGTTTAATCTAAAAATATGTTATGGGTGACGCAACCCAATGTGATGTAGAAATTTTCCAAAAGGTGTTTACATGTAAACATGTAAAGTTCAAGAACAAATTTTAATAAATTAATTCATAACAAACTATGTTTTAACATAACTTTTCCATCTACATGTGTAGCCTATTTAAAAAAAACCGTATGTTTCGTGAATATGAGTATGAGTATGTGTGTGGTGTTTGGGGGAGGGGGCATTATTTAATTTAAAAAGGTTCCAATTATGATCAAAACATTTTTTGAAATCTAATTCACACCATTAATTAGATTCTGTTTTTTCAAACACATGGGCGTCGGAGCCAGGGAGGGGGCTAGGGGGGGCTTTAATTCCCCCCCCATTTTTTTTTGTTTTTTTTTTTTTTTTTTGCAAAGATAGACATTTTCTATGTATTGAAAATTGGGGTTTACCTTTTTTGTTGGTTTAGCCCCCCCCCCCCCTTTTAATTTCCTTCCGATGCCTATGAAGTATATAAAATACCTGAGTCATAAGTCACAGGGTCTGAGAATGTTATACTCTATGTGACAAATACATGTACTGTGTAAATTATAGAATTATTTTGACTTTTCCTTGGAAAGCCCAATATGTACGGGTGTGTATTTAGAGGCAAACACATTAGTGCGGGTATTACTGTCTCATGACAGCATCTAGTTTACAAATTATGAAAGAAAATATAACGGCAAGAAGCTGAAAATAATAGAAAAATAAGTATTTAATACGTTTTATAACAATGTCTGTTGTATAAAAATTATGTATCTAACATGTGCTTTATCAATGCCTATTCTTAAATTATTGCTTTTTTAATGATACTCGTTAGGAAATGACAACCTCAATGGGTGTTCAAAAATGGGTGACGTATAATTTAACAGAACTGTTGACCAATAAAGTATTTCCAAGGACGTCATTTTTAGCAATAAAATGAAATAGCCAAAATCTTATTCTCTCATAGGAACTCTTCTTTATTAAAGATGCGTTAATCGTACAGAAAAGGGACACTGACTTGACAAAATCTCAGGATCTCAGACCGGAAGGAAAATAACAAGTTAATGAAATTTAACATAAATCACCCAGACAGAACAAAGATCAAATGAATCTCCAAAATTATCGCCATTTGCATTCCATCACGTTTCTACAAAAAGACAGGCATGCAGGTAATTGAAGATACTTTTGAATGATAGTAAATCTTATTGCCTCATGTTAAGCTGAACTTACTATTTTATCAAAGTCAACAGTGATTGTACATAGAATTTCTAATACTAGATGGTTTTCATCTTGTTATGTTTAAAAAGCTGATAATTCAGTAGTTCAGCTTTGCAGTATATTTTTTCATTTACCTGAATAACAAGGATTGTGACTCCAACCCCAATAACTTGATTAGAGTGAGATTCGATCTCGTCTTTTACTGCCTTGTAACATCACTGAAAGTTACATTAATATTTTTTATATATTTCATTATATTTCAAATTTATTCTTATTTCAAACAGTTTGGATTGTAAATATTTGATTACTTGGTCTTCCTTACAGAAAACAAAATAACATGGACTGACATAGACAGTGTATAATAGAAAGGAGGCGGAAAAAATAATTTTTAAAAAGAAATACATTTTTATTCAAAGTTAATATCAAAAC